>NC_059354.1:44845000-45025000 GCF_019703515.2 Myxocyprinus asiaticus
CTAGTGCACCTCTTGAGGTCAGGAGAGTGAGGTTTATACACATTGCACAGCTATCTGTCAGCTGGCCACCGTTACACAAGCATGACATCTGAGAGCAATTTGGAGGTTTGCATGGTTTAAGTAATGAAGTGAGTGGCAGGTCTTAGAGTGGGGTCTCCAGAGCACACCAGGGCACTGTGGTAGTGTGTTTGCCCTGCCAAGATATGGTCTGTAAATTTGATCTTAAATAATTCATGTTCCATCATTTAACACTTTTATTTGTTTTGCATTATTCAAAATTCTAAAGCTTTCTGTTTATTCCAGATTTTCAATGTTGTCTCCACTGTGGAAAATGATTTCCATAACAGAAGTTATCCTCAATACATTTCAATGTCATCAATTCAAACCACCAAAGTGATCTAAAATACATGATTAAACCAACAAACCATACATTGGATGTTTATTTTTGCAAAACATTACTTAATAAATGTTTCAGTCATTAAGAGCATTTGTGTTTGTACACACTGTTCCTGTTATCTTCTTATATAATGTTTACCCCTAAATAAATATTTTATACAAAATTAACCAAATAAACAGTTTAAAAAAATTGCCAACAGACCTACATTTTACTGTGAATTATATATATATATATATATATATATATATATATATATATATATATATATATATATATATATATTAGAAACATGTTTTAGTGCCCAATCCAATCTTAGACAAAACTGTCTTATAATGAGCCTATAATATAATGAAACTTTTTTTTTTTTTTGGTTGGTGCTCCACCTGAAACAGATGCCAGATAATAAAAGCCTCCTGAACCAAGTCATGATTTACGAAACTTAGATACACTGACTCATGAGGGCGTTACTCATTCAATGATTATTCATGACAAAGAAGCAAACATTTTAAACTCTGAAATGAGTCATTTAATCAATGTGTTTGGGATCAAATAAGCAAATAACTAAGACTTCATGGTCTTAGGCGTTTTGTTAATGTTTCATCTAGTGAACTAGTCACACTATGGCTCTAGGAACATGGCACAATTATTTTGCTGTCATCCTATGTTTTTCACTGACCTACTAAATGTCATTTATCTGTGTGAATAATTCAGATGAAGAGTTATCTTTTGAAATTCTAAGGGCTTGTTCACACAGGACACATTCTTGTGTTCAAAAACAGCTAGACGCAACATAGCGGAATGAAAATAAAATGAAGGTGTTTTGAGATATGTTTGAAAAAGTTGAACTGTTTGTAGCTTGACACATTGTTTTAAAATGCGGCACTCATGAAGTAAGATGCTAAAAAAACAGTGGGACTTGACGCAACGTCCGTCTAGTGCTGATCTCAGTGAAATCAGAAACAGTAGGTTACTTTTCTTTAGCTAAAATCATTCTGTGCTTAACCCTCCTATGGTATTGAAAAATGTCACCTCCTTTTGGTATTCGCGGTCATTTTTGACCGGAAGGCTCAGATGTGTAACCCCTTTTTTTGATGATGATAATGATACCATTTCTTCTTCCCTAAAGTAAGAACAATAAAATTATGCATTTCTTTTGGGATTTTATGTTATTTTGATCTTATTTACATGTAAATTTCTAAATTTTACTATTAATTTGCATATACAAATAAGCAAAGTTTTGTAAAACAAAATAAATTAAAATGAAAAATTTATAACCTACACTTCTATAAGATGAAACAGGTAAGAAGGTAATATGAGAATGTGACATAAATTGGAGGCAGATTGCTGCCATCTGGTGAACAAAATTTAAATAACATGACTTGAAAACATGTGTCAGTAACAGCCAGTACAATCTGTAGCCACCCACTGTGTAGTCTGAGGGCTTGTTGTAACCTAATTTTATATTTTATCACAATATATGTATTTGGATATATATTTAGACATTATCAAACTATTATTTGTTAAAGTTTATTATTTTACATTTGATTTGAAGAGTCAGTTTTTGCAGTTAATGTCTTTATGCTTGCAATCAAACCTGAGCACAGTGTTACAAAGAGAAGATACAGAATAAGCATTTTTCACCGATAATTTATTTCAAAAATAAAAACTTAATAACTCAAAGTAAATGCATAATAATGCTAAGAAAATTAACATCAAGAAACAGAAACTGCTAAATTTTGAAAATTCAATTAGAGTATAAAGAAAAGAATCAGAGTAAACATTTTGCAATTTCAAACTTTCTATAGTAAAAGTTTTATTTGCAAACGTGTGAGTGTGTCAGATTGCTGTCATCAGCTGGAAAACAGCTGTGTGAGTGTTCTGCATTGTGATTGATTTATTGATTTTTTGATAAATGTAAAAAAAAAAAAAAGCTCTGTGTTATAGTCTCACTAGTTCATTTTTGTGTTACTCATGTTTAAGTGTGTTTATGTGTAAGTGGATGTGTATGTTTTGCACTGAGGATGTTTTAGAGTCTCACCCTGTAATTTCTGTCTGTTTCTTTTCTGCATTGTGGCTGATTTATTGATTGTATTTTACAGATGAAATTTTTTTTGACCGTGAATACCAAAGGTGACACTTTTTTATTTTTTATGACCACTTAGACTTATTGAATCAAGCCCATGCAATTTGTGTGTGTGTGTTCAGATGGCAAATGGAGGAAAAGTCACCAAGTCTTGTACTGCTCAGATAAAGGAAACCATTTTTATTAAATGAGGAAAATGTATTTTGGTCAAAAATGACCTAATGCCATAGAAGGGTTGATGAATTTCAAAACACTGCCCCCAGTGGTGAAAGCGGGAAATGTTGTAGGGCGTAATGTGGCAGATTCAAAGGTACTGGAACTCTCTGAAACAACATGCCGACTTCCTGTGTTATCATGTTGTCACAATAAGTTTCAATTTGTTAAAATTAGTAAATTCATTTAATTTATTGAACTAACAGTAAACAATATTTTTTACAGCATTTATCAATCTTGGTTAATGATAATTTAACATTTGACAATTGTTCATGTTAGTTCATAAAGCATTTACTAATTTTAACATACAAACTTATAATGTTAACAGTTCACTTCGTTGGAAATAACACTCTATGTCACTGTAAAATATTGCCATTAAAACAGCACATATAGACTTGGGATAGATAGGGCCTGTCTATGCCCACCAGAATCTTATCAAGCAGCTTGTTACAGATTTCCCTTGCCTTCCTAGAAAGCCGAAAATGACAGACCAGTAAGTTTTCACAAAATCAGAAAGAAAAACATACAGAAACATTCATTATAGCACGAACACGTTCCCTTTATTCTTAACATGGAGACCCTTGATATCCAGGGACTGTTCAAGATAAAACTGTGTATTGGCCGCACCTGTGTAGTGGACAAGAAGCCTGTGGTCTTTATCCTATTGTGGAATCTAAACATTCACATATGACCTGTCAACAGAAGTATCCCTTACATAAGAGCACCTCAGACCGTTAGCATAGGGTGAAGAGCTCAGTATCTGGCCAGTTTCTTTCTTCAGCCACACATGCTCAAGATCCAGAGAGCTTTGACCCCTGAACTGCAAGGCCATTTAATAGCTCAGTCGCAAGAATCGGAGATCTACTGGAACAATTAACACCCCCTTCCATTAACTCACTCTGAGACAGGAGAGAGGAATGGAAGTACCACCTCACAACTAAAAGAGCTAATCACCTTTTTTGATTGAGACATCGCCTGTCAGTTTATTCAAGAATGCACATGCACATTAGCTAGATCAGCCTACATTTTTTTTTTAATTTTTTGTTTGATTTAAGTTAAAGAAGCACAATGTACAAAACCACTGTTGTCAGATTTTATTGCTGATTTGATATACAAAATGTTATTGGAATGTTGTCTTGACCAATAGCTTTGGAGGTTTTGCTCTTTCCTCTTTCACGTAGATAAGATCTGTACTTGTATCCATTGAAAATAGATGCCTGGTGGAGGCGTTAGGAACATGGCAGTGAGTGACCTGACTTGCCTTGAAGGGACTTTGGTGATACTCATACATAGCACACAGTACAAATGCATAAGACACACAAAGATGCAGTAAAATAGTCAATGCAATACAATATGAGATTATCTATACATCCAATGCTGCCTTTAAATTTGGCCAAAAGAAGGTATCTTAAAGCAGCATAATCACACTGCCTGCCTTTTGGAACTGCCTATAATGCCTTAAAATTCTTACTACGTAGCATCTCTCTTGGTTTTGGTATGGAGACAGAGGTTGTCAGAATTGATGTGATTGTTAAGGTTGTGGCTGACGTTATGTCGTCTCTCCTGTGTCCCTGCCCAGCCCACGGAAGGACTGTTTATGCAAAAAGGTTTTATAAGCCTGATGCCTTTTCCAGATAGGACTGATGGAAAAGACCGGAAAAGAGTGGAAAGTGTCCCATAGTTTTAATAAGAGGAAGAGTCTGTGGTGGAGTCTGTCACTGGTCCGCGCCTTCTTCTCTGCACTAAAGATGGACTGAAGTTGTTTTTTTAGGAGCTGTGCCAAATATTTCTGTTTGTACAATAATTGATATGTAGAGCTGGGTTTTTTGTTTTGTTTTGCTGCAATATACAATAGTAATTAAATAATCATTAGACTACAGTAATAAAACATTATTATTATTACTATTATATAACATAATTCTTAAAGATTATAATATTATGTTTAATATTATTTTTGTTATTATTATATAATATTTTTATATAATAACAATATTATAATATCTTTAATATAATTGTTTTAACTAATAATCCTACAATATTGTATTTAGGAAAAATATTTTGTTATTATTAATAATAATAATAATAATAATAATAATAATAATAATAATAATAATATATTATTTTTCTCAAAGGTTTTTTGTAACCAAATGGCCACAAAAATGTAATCTTAAATCTTTGTTTTGGGCTATGTCTAATTGTTAAGCTGTGTTATGTATGACTGATGAAGGTTGTGTGACCGCAATGTTGCAAATAAATTCCTGATCGTGTTTTGCAAGCTATGGTAGTGTGCGGGATTTTTTCTTTTTGTGTTGATAATATCTTTTTCTTACGCACCTATCCATAACTTTTCAGGTGTGCGAGGGGCACTGAATTAAGTTAAAAATGCTATTCTTTTCTCACTTTAAAAAAAAAAAAAAGGTGTTTAAGTAATCAATGCAAACAATACACTTAATAGGTACTTTACCTCTGAACACTGCTGTTATGTTGTTATTATAGGTAATATTCTTTAATGTCCCAACTGGTGCCATTTATCAGTAGACCTGATACTTCAGAATAATAATGATTAAATGATTATTATTATCATTAATAATAATAATAATAATAATAAACTGATTAAGTGGAATAATGTGAATATTGGTCAAACTTATTAACAACAAATCAAACAAATACACATACACTCTTAGGCTTCCAGCATGCTCTAATTATATGGCTAAACCATACCTGCTTTTGATATCAAGGCTATAACACTCTAGACTGTAAAACAGAGCTGCTGTTTCCCCGCTCTCTCTGAACCCAATAAACTGAAATGAGCACTTGGAATCTAAGGAGGCACTCTGATTGTTTAGACATTTTGTTTATGTGTGCAGAATAAGGTGCTGATCCAAAAGGCCAAATACACATATGTAGCACAAACAAATGACTCGGACAATCAGCTAGTTTGCATTGCTAATATGATGCAAGACGTTGAGACAGAATTAATCAAATTCTTACACTGGATCTTCAAACAAGTGCAAAACAAATGCTAAACAGTTCTAAAGTCAAATGCTTTGACCAAAATATCTTCACTCAAAAATACATAGGATGCCTTCAAATGTAGTCAGACTTCAGAGTTTAACAAAATGTACAATTCGATTTAGTTAACACTCCTTTTGGCTATTTATGCTACAAAATTTGGTAACGCCCTGGAGCAGTCATGTTGAATCTTTAAGGACTTCCACTGCATTTATGTCATAGTTTTGGAAGGACACTTTGATCTTGATTTTTAAGGCACTATGCCCACTTTAACCAACAAATGACTGAAATAGCTGCATCATTTGTATTGTATTTCCTTTTTCTTATGCTGCATTACTATGTCAAAAGTGGGACATTCGATAACACTTTACAATAAAATAGTATTTGTAAATATTAGTTAACAACATTAGTTAACATGAACTAACAATGAACAATACTTTAAAAGCACTTATTAATCATGTTTAATGTTAATTTCAGCATATGCTAAATCATTTTTAATATCAAAAGTTGTATTTGTTGTCATTAGCTGCTGCATTATGAACTAACATGAACTAACAATAAACAATTGTATTTTATCAGCTAACATTAACAAAGATTAATAAATGTTGTTAAAATATATTGTTAATTGCTTGTTTATGATACCTAATGCATTAACTAATGTTAATGAATGGAATGGAATATTTTTATTTGAAATCTCCAACCTCTGACCATAAAGCCGCCCCATTCTCTGATGCTCAGAAGATGGCATATGAGGAAATAAATTGATTGCATTGATGCATTTTTATTTGCTTAAAAGTGAATGTTTACCAGTAACTCTATTCATCTCCCTGAGTGCTGCCATGTTCATCAGAGTTGCGGATTTTCAAGCTGGAAGTCTGACTTCAAATGGCATACTATTGCACTTCCTTGCTGGAAGTTGAAAATTCCAGCTTTCCAAGTTAAATGGAATGCAGCATCTGATGCATACTGCACACAAAGTACTTCTTGATTAACCAAAGTTTGCAGTGGCATCAGTTCTTTAAAAGATATTCAGAGTATAGTTTGAGGCACCTAGTAGCAACTTTCTTCCTATCCACGGGCAAAACTCTGTATTATGCTGTACTGTATGTTGTGTCTGTGAAATAGTCTGTACTTAGTAGTACTTTGTACTTTATTTTCACCCTTGCCTATTATTGTGATATAATCCTTTTCAGATAAACCAGTCTAAAAAAAAATAAAAAATACGAACCGTGGTTGGTCACTTTACATGTCGGTCTGGTGGTGTCTTTCTGTATAAGTAGACAGTTCTTGACCAGATCCCATACTGAAAATGTTTTACACAAGCATTCACCAGACCAGAGACTTTTGTAGACAAGTTCAGAATGAGTTGTTATGGTCTGTGTAGCTTGCTGCAATAGCCAAACAGGATGGCGTATTAGCAAGGGAGATAGTGGAGATTTTAAGATGACTTTATCTCAGTTACATAGCATCCACACATTGAATGGCTAGATATTGTGATCTTTGCCAAGCCGTGCAATGAAAAACAAAAAAGGCAAGAGTAAAAACAAGTGGATGGTAAGCAAATACATTGCACCAATCCAAGCTGACTGTGGCCCTAGAGGAGAGTTCAAAAGCATTTAATCGCCCTACAGTAGATAAAACTGATTGTCCTTGGAGGTAAACAGTGTGGAACAATCAACAGACATCACCATCTAATCCCTTTAAACTCAGTAGAGCATGTCCGACATATGACTGAAACTGTAATTTAGAGCTATTATCAGATACAAGTAATGCCCTGTGCATTTTTGGTTACAGCAGTAAAACAAACACCATTATTTGAGCACAAAAGTTGTTTTTGATACTTTTGTTATCTGGTAAGGTAACTAAAATGTTGCGATAACCCGCACTCAGAGTGTGACAGTATTCTTTATTTGTTTGGGCTTTTTCAGAGCACTTGCACTGACCGCAAAGTCACCGCACTGATATGACAGCATTCTTAGTGTGCATTTTCCCTCTATTGAAAAATATAAGCTGAGTGATGCCATGGCTCAGTACATGGATTCAGGAGCATAGACAAGATATGCTGTTTGGGTGGGCCTCCAAAAAAATGGGTGGGCCTATTGCAGTGAGGTTTGAAGGTTCTTTTCAAAAGAGGGGAAGCACATGTTTCAGTTTTCAGTGATAACTGAATAATAAGCTATTAGATCTATTTCATTATTTGGTGCATGCAATGTCACTGCCAAAAGTTGCAAACCACTAAACATTGGGCTTATCCAATGCAAGTAACTGACCAAGCTCAGAACTGTATATTTACACAAAATGTACTGTACAACTGCCATTGGCAAAAGACAAAATTACTAATGCTAAAACAAATGTGTTATGACAGACTTTAACTATTTCTTTTACCCCACATTTTCTACTGAGATTGTCTTTAGTGTTTTTAATGATAGTTATTTCGTAATTAACCACCCCCCCCCCCCCCCCAAATACTTTTACATTTAAATATATATTTGAAGTTGGTCAAAGTAAGTGCTTTTACAATTTTAGCCAGTTTGAAACTACAGAGTCAAATTTAGCTAAGTTGTTCAACTAGACCCAATAGAAAATTGTAAACAATGAAATTACACAATTTATTCGTGTGTTTTTTTTCTACTAACAGGCAATTTTGAAAAGGAAACAATAAATCAAGAATAAGTGCATTTATTTTTCATTGTTCTTTGTTTTATTTATTGTAATAATACTTATCAATCAGGGACTTAATGTTTTCCCACTGGTCACTTACATATTTACTTTTCCTGTGAGCATGATTTATATGTGCCAGAACTATCTTATTAATAAATCAACAAAAGACCCTTTAAATGTGTACCAAATATGGTAGTATTATCTGTATTAAAACAGATTTTACTTGCTTCCATTTATGGAGCTTTGGCACAGACATCATCTTTCAGAGCGGTTCAGTGGAATAAAATGGCTCTGGTCATGTGAGTATTTAGGCCAACAGCCATATCACCCTGCAGATCTTGCCTGGTTACCCACTGAAGCTAAGCAGGGCTGTGCTTGGACAGTACCTGGATGGGAGACCTCCTGGTCTGCTGCAAGTGGGGTTAGTGAGGCCAGCAGGGGGTGCGCAGTCTGTGTGGGTCGTAATGCCCCAGTGTAGTGACAAGGACACTATACTGTAAAAAGGCACCACCTTTCAGATGAGATGTTAAACCGAGGTCCTGACTCTCTGTGGTCATTTAAATCCTAGAACACTCTTCTTGTGAAGAGTAGGGGGTGTAACCCTGGTGTCCTGGCCAAATTCCCCCCATTTGCCCTTATCAATCATGGCCTCCTAATAATTTCCATTCATGAATTGGCTATATCAATCTACTTTCTCCTCTCCACCAACAGCTGGTGTGCGGTGAGCGTACTGCTGCACTATGGCTGCCATTGTATCATCCAGGTGGATGCTGCACACTGGTTGTGGTTGAGGAGATTCCCCTGTTCACCATGTAAAATGCTTTGAGTGTAGTGTCAGAAAAGTGCTATATAAATGTAACATTCAAGATTCATATTTGCACCAAACATTAAATATTCAAATCAAGACAGTCTGCACTTGCATTTATAGTTGACGATCTTTGTAAAATACATCAACAACTCTTTTTAGACCCTTACAATTTAAAACTAAATTCAGGTCACAAATGTAACCAGTGGGATATTTTGTTCGAGCTATTTAAATGGCCCTGGGGTATACCAACCCCAAACAGAACATAATGGTTCATTTGAAAACCAGGTGTGGCGGAGACAAGTGATTGTGCTTTTAATTGTAGATTTCAAAATTACTTATTTCTTGTCATTCTGAAGAAAAAATAAAAACTTCCAAGATGAGACAACTTCAAAAACACAGACTAATCATAAACAGATGGTTTCGTGCATAGAGATTTCAGTGGAAGTGCTCTGACTCAAGGGTCACACGAGCCAATCCAGTGTCCTGAATTAAATCAGTACAGATTTTCATTCTAGAATTACCTCCATTTCAGTGTTGTGCAAAGACTGACTGTAGATTTACCGGCTCTCTGAAGGTCTTTGTGGTCTTTCCAAGTATAAATAAGTAGTGGAGTGTATTGTTCTGATGTGGAGAATGGCCTGATCCTCTGCATTTGACAGCAGTATTCTTCAGTGTCAGGCTGCCCTGCTGTCTGCAGAGCAGAAGGTTCTGACAAGCCTTACCTCAGTATCCACTTCACTTCTCAACAGAGTATTCCTTTATAATCCCTGATTAGACTGAAATAAAAAGATAGTGTTTAACAGGACAAGAAAGGATGACAAAACAGACTTTGATTACAACAAAATGATTGTGCTTTTGTGTTATGCAGTGGAGTGGAGTGTGGACTCTTAAGCTCTGTGTTGTGCTGAAATGTGTAAAGGAACATTTCAATGTAGGCCCTTTATGAAGTGATGTTAAGATAAAAGGAAGACAATTCAAATCAATCCTCCTTCTTCACTTTCTTACCGATTTAATTCCTGATCATAATCAAGTAACTTATATGAAACAGGTTATAAAAACATAACAGTGCTCGCTTGTTAAATACATGTAATTATTGTAATTTGATGTAAGGAAAGGCTTTTGATAGACTTTCTGCTTTTGTGTGCCTGGTCACAGTCAGTTTTTTTTTAAAAAAACATAACAGGTCAATTATAGGCAGGCAAAATTATAGGACTAATAAATGATTCCACAGTTTACATTTGCTATTAACACAAGGCCCAGATCATCCTTTCTCAATATATATATATATATATATATATATATATATATATATATATATGTATATATATATATATATATTGAGAAAGGATGATCTGGGCCTTGTGTTAATAGCAAATGTAAACTGTGGAATATATATATATATATATATATATATATATATATATATATATATCTAGGCCTAGTAATAATAATAATTATTATTATTATTATTATAATATTGTTTAATTGTTTGTTAATTATATATATTTTTAAAGGTAATAATAATAAGAAGAAAAAGAATAAAAGTACTTTATTATTTCATTACAATAAAATATACAATTTATCATTATTATTCAAAATAATACGAGTAAATAAGTATATTAAAATTATTATTACTATTATAAGTGTTATTTTGACCACTTTAAATGTATTATTATCAATTAGTTACACTATAAAATGTTATTAATTAAAAATTATTGATATTATTAGTTTTTATTAAATACAACATAATGTTTAAATAAATGTTAGCTAATATTTATTTATTTTAACATTGTTATTGTTAGCGTCTTTACCTGCCCCTCACAGCTGTTGAAACAGGCGTTGGGCTCACTGAGAGGCACACAAATGAACTATAAAAAAAGATGAATTAGACAAGGTCCCTTAATTTCTTCAAAGAAAGCGCTTATCATGCCTAATATAGGACACTCTCCCCATGAATGGGACCCTAATGGAAACTATATGTTTTTAAGAGGTTAAGAGGTTAAAAAAAAGTGTTTTCATGCTGCCAGGGTTGTTTTTATAAGCAATTAAATTACCTGTAGAACATGCCCGTTTTCAATGACATGGAAATAACAGAGCAGGCTAAGGCCTATAAGAAAGGATTTTTTTTTATTTTTATTTTTTTTTGTAAGTATTATTTTTATTATTATTAATTGTTTAAGTTTGATTGTTGATATTTTTAATAGTTATTTTGTAATTATTTGATTTTAAAAAATGTTGTGTCATTTTGCAATTATGTTTATTAGCCTACATTTATTAATATTTTAATTATTTTGTAATTGTTTAATAAGCTTGTTGATTTTAATTGTTTATTATTATTATTATTATTATTATTGTTTAATAAAGTTGATTGTTGATTTTTTTTATTGTTATTTTTATTGTTTGGCTTTTTAATTGTTTAAAAACTTTGGTTCTTAAAATATTTAATTGTTATTGTTTTTATTTGTTTGATTTTCTTATATTGTTTAATACGTTTAATTGTTGGTATTTGTGTCAAATTATATCCGTACACGCTTGATTATACACATCCCAGTTCTACGTGCCGAAACTCCTGTGAAATGACAACATACCTTGCAAAATGCAGGATTCTTTGTTTATAATATTTTCAACAAAAATCTTTTCTAATCCACCAAATTGCGCGTTTAACCCTCGGATGGTCGTGCGTCCACAGTGGTTAGATAATTTTAATAATTCAGGGTGTTATGTTACATCTAACCACAATTGGGCCCTTACATAATTCTATATGACTGTCCTCTTCATATGTTTTTTTTATTTTTTTTAATGACAGCATAAATTCAATATGGCTTACGAAAGTGATGCCGCAAGTGCTCAACCTGAAACGTGCCTTTAAATATCTTCTTTTGCAGTGGACAGATGTGTGACATCAAAATACACCACTTTGATAAAACAAACATTGAGATATTTTTCCTTTGTGATTTAATAAGTCATACATCAGAGTCATGCATTAAGCAAGAACAAGGGTGAGACAGGTGGTTCGGACTCTGGCCACCCTTTTGTTCCAAACGACTAAACTACTGTAGCAATTCAATTATGCGCAGCAAATACTTGAGGCCGTCTCTGTTGGTGCAGTAAATATTAGTACACTGCTTGAACCGAATCAGCTTAAGGTAAAGCTTAACTTTATGATTAGACAAGTGTAGGCTACTGAACATCAACCGTTTCCGTCCAATGCTTTTCAAATGGCAATGAAAGAGTCATTAGGAGGAGGCACGCGTCCTAATGAGCTCCTTTTAAACCTTTTGAATGGGGACAAGCACCCCGCGGCGAGACCTGGAGCTATTTAATCCGCAGGACGCACTCCACGGGAAGGAAATATAAGGCCGGTCAGTTTTTACGCACTGTAGTTGCAGCAATCCGAGTCCTCCAACCATTTACGCACTATATTAGTCACTTTTGAAAGTAAAATGGAAGACTTATTTATTGATTTTGATCAAGATGCTGCAACAGATTTTGCTCTCTGGGGCCAAATGGACCCCAACTACCAGTTCCAGTCTCAGCTGGACACGTTGCTCTTTGACTGCAGCGCCACGACGGCACAGTTGTCGCCGTGGTCCTCTTTCGGATGCCAGTCCGTGTTCCCCGAGGCGCAGTTGACCTTCACTGATTTGGACTCGCTGTCGCCTCAGTTGGAGGCCGGTGCTGAAGTGGACAGCTCCTTGGTGGATAATGAACCTCACGAGATCACCAAGCGCAGACAGCAGCAGCGGCAGCGTCGCTTGGCGATCCATCATCACCCGTACAAGGTGCAGCGCCACGCCGCCAACATCCGGGAGAGGAAGCGGATGCTGAGCATCAATTCTGGATTCGAGGAGCTGCGCTGCCACGTGCCCACGTTCCCCTACGAGAAACGACTCTCCAAAATAGACACGCTAAGACTGGCCATCGCTTACATCGCCCTGCTCAGAGAGATTCTCATGTCGGGCTGTGACCCCAAGTCATACGTTGATGAATGCATGAAGAATGGATATAAGAATCAGACCAATGCCATCTGGAATACAAGTGGTAAGATGGCAGTGAACAAATGGCAGTCGTTGTTGTCTATAAAACATCTCATTGCAACGTTTATGCAAAAAAAAAAAAAAAAAAAAAAAAAAAAAAAAGTATATATATATATATATATAAATTATAATGAAATGACATAAAAATAATGAAAAAATATTTTCTGCAAATAATAATAATAAATAAGATTCTGCAAAATATAACCTAATAATAATAATAATAATAATGTTCTTTATAAGTTCTTATAAACTTATAAAGAACATTATAAGAAGAAAAAAATGGGAACCATTCACTAACATTAGCGGAACATTACTAGGAAGAACACTTTGGAAAATGTGTCTATTATGCATTGTTTTGTACTTCAGTAAAACATTTTTCATTACAAATTATATTATCAGCATAACAATCTGAGTTGAATAGAAAAATTGACAAATTCCAGTGTCTTAGTATTGGGTACATTGCCCGTTGCTTTAATGACAGCATGCACTTGTCACAAAATTTGCTAAGTGCCCAAGAAATCTGAAATATTTCTTAATTTCACAGTATAACTTTTTTAGTTTAAAATTTTTCAAAATCCTTAAACTTTCTGCTAATATTAAAATAATAATAATCATAATCATAATCATAATCATAATCATAATAATTATTTACATTTATATAGCATTTATTTCCATGTTAAAAAATAATAAATTAATAAAAAATCTCAGATTTTCAGTATGGTTGCAGACTATTTTTTTGCCTTGGAAAGTCATTATAGGAGGACTTACCCATATTACACCACTACATTTCATACAAAAAAGTACATTTTTTTAGTTTAGTTGCAGCACAAACTGAATAATTCATTCCAGTAACTGAATGCATCATATAAACATGGTCTTCCTAATTTCATCCTTCTTTTGAAAAAATAAAATCTTTGATCATTTTTAAAAACATGGCAGGAAAAGTGGATAGTATCACAGTGCAGTCATAGTCAACATTTAGTCTCATTAGGAACAGATACTGGATATATTTAGACAAACACAAATGTTTTCTCCTCATTTGTGGGGCATGTGAGGTAAATTATTTGTTTATCAGGAGGCCACATGCAAAGACTTCCTCAATAGGGCTCATGTCACTCAAACAGGCATTGTTTTACATGATTGAACAGTTCCTATTGTTTATATTTACTGTGCGGTTTATTCCCAGCTGTCCAATCCCGTGTACAAAAAAACTTCCTTTTTTAAAACACAAGTATGTGTTCACTGAGCTGAAAGGGAGCTGGATACTTAAGTTAACCACGTCTCAGGGGGAGGCTTTTAATGAATAAGTGTGTCTTTGTTAGCCCTAGACCAGCGACTTGTTAAATGGTCATTAAAATGTATCTAAAGCCTCATGTTTGCTCTCCTTTTGTGTCGTCCAACTCCAGATCTGACAGCTCGGCTCTCTTGGATAAAGTGGGATTAAATACGGTGTAGGCTGCGAAGAGTGATGTTGCCTCTCTCTCCTTTCTCACGCTCCTCTTCAATGGTGGCATGGCATGACAGCTCGTCGACATCTGCAGTCTTCTCACCATGTTACACCTCCCAGTGCGGCTGCTGGCACTCAGTACACTTTTTAAATTCTAATTTGTTGTAGGTTGTAGAATCAGGCTCTGTTTTGCTCATCCAGAATTGTGTTGTGTGTAGTGAATGAAGCCAGGCTCAAGCTGTATCAGGACAAAGATGTGGCACTTCTCCCAGTGTGCAAGATGAAAGAATGGCAAAAGGGCGACAGTTCAACTTTTTTTTTCATGTGCTTTGCCATTTAGAGCGAAGCAAAAGGGTATGGATTGGCAAAATGCCTGGCAAGCTTATTTATGTTTTAGAGTAGTGACATTAGGCTAATTGAAATGTACACTGGCGGCCAAAAGTTTGGAATAATGTACAGATTTTGCTGTTTCGGAAGGAAATTGGTACTTTAATTCACCAAAGTGTCATTCAGCTGATCACAAAGTATAGTCAGGACATTACTGATGTAAAAAAAAGTCATTTTTGATCAAATCTAGACAGGCCCCATTTCCAGCAGCCATCACTCCAACACCTTATCCTTGAGTAATCATGCAAAATTGCTAATTTGGTACTAGAAAATCATTTATATCAAATCACTTATACTTATATTATATCAAACACAGTTGAAAGCTATTTGGTTCATTAAATGAAGCTTAACATTGTCTTTGTGTTTGTTTTTGTGTTGTCACAGTATGCAATAGACTGGCATGTCTTAAAGTCAATATTAGGTCAAAAATGGTAAAAAAACACACACAAAAAAAAACAGCTTTCTCTAGAAACTCGTTAGTCAATCATTGTTTTGAGGAATGAAGGCTATACAATTATTAAAATTGCCAAAAAACTGAAGATTTCATACAAAGGTGTACACTTCAGTCTTCAAAGACAAAGAACAACTGGCTCTAACAAGGACAGAAAGAGATGTGGAAGGCCAGATGTTCAACTAAACAAGAGGATAAGTACATCAGAGTCTCTAGTTTGAGAAATAGATGCCTCACATGTCCTCAGCTGACAGCTTAATTGAATTCTACTCACTCAACACCAGTTTCATGTACAAGGGGTTTACACAATATGCACATATGCACAGGCTCAAGCTCGGCTCTCTCTCTCTCCCACTCTGGCATGCCTTATCAGGTCTCCCTCCACCATTATTATAATGAGAGACAGGTGTTGGAGAAATTATAACCCAGGTGAGGAGCCTTACTGCTTTCCCTTTCCCGCAGACAGACACATGACCATGCCCCCCATGCCATAAAGAATGTTATGGATCTTAACCCCATTGAGCTTTTGTGGGATCAGCTAGACTGTAAGGTGAGTGAGAAGTGACAAGACAGCCACATCTATGGCAAGTGCTACAGGAAGGATGGGGTGAAATGTCACCTGAGTATCTGGACAATCCGACAGCTAGAACGCCAAGGATCTGCAAAGCTGTCATTGCTGCACGTGGAGGATTTTTTGATGAGAACTCTTTGAAGTAGTTTAAGAAGTTCTGAAAAATTAATTTTTCACGTTATTAATGTCCTGACTATACATTGTGAACAGTTGAATGCCACTTTGGTGAATAAAAGTACCAATTTCTTTCCATAAGAGCAAAACCTGTACATTATTCCAAACTTTTGGCCACCAGTGTATATAATCAGACTCTGACAAAGTCCAGGTAGTAAACCAGTTTATTGCAACAATATTTATTTTAATTTATTAAACTTGTTTTTTTTTTTTTTTTTTTTTTTTGTGATTCTTTGTGACTTTGTAAGTTTTACCAAATTGTATATGATTATTTATTTAAAACATATATCTGTGATATGCTTGATTTTTCTCTGGTCTTTCTACTAATCTACTAAGCAATAAAATATGAGAGGCCTTGTTATATTGTAAACAGTTTTATTATAGATTATTTGTTTTGACTCAGCACCTTAAAAACATTACTTTTATGTGCTTTTTTAAATTTAAATATTGTGAACAGTGCTGTGAACAGTCCTTTGAAGCTGTAGCTTCCCAAGCTACTCAAAACTTAAAGTAGTTAAACTACAGTCAATGTACTCTTTTGAAAAGGTAGTTAGTTACACTACAAGTTACTAACAAAGAGTAGCTAACTAAATTGAAGCTATTTAAAAAAGAAAGTATTTTTAAATATAATATGACAATCATGATATTATTTAATTCTGCATTTAGAAGTTCTTGTTAATATATCAGTTATTTAATTAAGGTGACCATCAATAATTAGGGTGACAACATTAAGTTAAGCATATACATTTATACTACATATAAACAAAGAGAACTGGAAAATGCTCTCTTTTATATATTAGAGCTGAAATATAGTGATATTGCTTCAAAAAAGAAACAAGCGAATTCTGCCACAGCCCTTAAAGGGATAGTTCACCCAAAAATGTAAATTCTCTCATTATTTACTCATGATATTCCAGGTGTGTATGACTTCACCAGAACACATTTGAAGAAAAATAGAAAAATATCTCAGTTCAGTAGGTCCTTAAAATGCAAGTGAATGTAGATTTCTCTTCTGAAGCTCCAAAAATCACAGACAGTCAGCATAAATGTCATCCATACAACACCAGCTGTTAAATTAATGTCTTCTAAAGTGACAAGATCGCTTTTGGTGTGAAAAAGTTACATATTTAATTACTTCTTTTTAACTGTAAATCATGCTTCTGGTCAGTCACATTGGCATCTGAAACACGCGAGAACTGACGCATGTGAGTCGCAGCCAGAAGAGCAGCGCTGTTTACAAGTGAGAAGGAGGAACGCTGTACAGTAGCTTGGTTGGTTTTGATCTGTATTTATCTGTTTCTTTACTCACAACGGTATGTTTGTGTGCTTATTCTGGATGTCTCAACCAAGAGGAGAAGCTTACCCTTACATTGGATTACAGTTAAAAAGTACATAAATATTGATATTTTTTCCACACCAAAAGTGATCGTATCGCTTTAGAAGACATTAATTTATCCGCTGGAGTCGTATGGATGATGTTTATTATGACTGTCTGTGATTTTTGGAGCTTCAGAAGAGAAATCTCCATTCACTTGCATTTTAAGGACCTGCTGAGCTAAGATATTTCTCTATTTTTCTTCAGATGTGTTCTGGTGAAGAAAGAAATTCATACACATCTGGGATATCATGAGGGTGAGTAAATAATGAGATAATTTTCATTTCTGGGTGAACTATTCTTTTAAAGGAATATTCCGGGTTCAATACAAGTTAAGCTCAATCGATAGCATTTGTGGCATTATACTGATTACCATAAAAATTTATTTTGATATGCCCCTCCTTTCTTTTTTAAAAAAAGAAGCAAAAATCAAGGTTACAGTGACGCACAATTTTTGAACATTAAAATACTCACTTTTTCAGAAGTAACAATATGCATGTAAACATGATTTTAGTGTGATAAAATAATTTACTAACGTTTTCATAAATGCTTTCATAAAATTATAAGCTGCACATTTCTGCCTTTAAACCCTCAAAAATTGGCCCCATTCACTTCCTTTGTAAGTGCCTCACTGTAACCTCGATGTTTGCTTTTTTAAAAGAAGAGGGGCGATTCGAAATGTAATTTTGTGGTAATCAAAATTATGCCACAAATGCTGTCGATTGAGCTTAACTTGTATAAAACCTGGAATATTCCTTTATGGCTGCACAGGGCTCAGGTGAATTGATGAATCATTTATGTGATCTAGTTAATTTACATGAACCATTTCACTAAAACAAACCGACTCACTAAAATTAATTTATGTTCCCAAAGCTAAATATAAGTGAATCATTTATTTTGACCGATTTCCCTTAAATGATTCGGATTGCAGAACACAGTTCAAGTGAGCGCATTTGATAAGGCCTACTCCATTCGGCTCCATTGCAGCATTATCAATACAAAGGGACAAATGTAGCGTTTTGTGATGTTACACCGCAACTCGTTGGAAAATGTTACTTGTTACTGGAAAAGCTACTCGAGCTACTCAAAAATGTAGTTAATTTAGTAAAGTTGTTACTAGTTACTTCCCAACACCGATTATGACATGGGCCACGGCTAATCAAGGGCATTGTTAGGCACAACGCACAACCACTATAGCATGGCCTCAAGTGCCTTGATGCTTTCATAAAACGGTCACCACATATAAATATATACACTACTACTGTATTGTGTATTTTTGCATGGCAGGAATGCTATATTGACCGAACAGCATCCAGGACTAGAACTACTAATTTTATAATCTGTTTTAAAGTGCATATTGTCAGATGACTATATTTCCATGTTTATTCAAATTATCAGAAACATGTGTACATTGTTTTGTATTTGCCTCCTTTTCAACTGCACTTGTTAACATTTAATGTGCTTTCCAGCAGTCCCCTACTAAAGGGCCACATTTGTTTTAGTCATTTCCCTTTTGTTTAAAAGCTTCTCGGGGGGACTCTCAAACTGTAGTTACTTGCAAACAGAACTATGCCATTAGAGGAGAGAGAATGCATGATGGTGTTTGAACATTAGATGTGCAGAGCAGATTCTCTGTGCGAGAGAGGGAAAACACTTGCAGGGGTGAGCTATCAAGAGTGCATTTTCCTTTCAGGTGAGGTGTGTAAAATAACTCTTTTTGTAAATTCTCAGTGTAAATTCTCAGTTACTAATAGCCCTCTGTGGATATAATTAAACTGGAACATTGTAAGTTATGGTAAGTTAGTTAGAGCAGTCTCTCTGACAGATTTTAGCCTTTTGTTACACCTGTATGTCTGACCTATCTGTCCTAAGAGGTGGGGTGGTTCTGTGCGGTCTTTTGGGTTTAGTTTCTGTATAACATTACTTATGTCATTGTCATTTACAATATATATATATTTTTAAACAGCCATATTACAAAGACTTTAGATGAATTCTTGAAGGGACAGTTTTCTCAAAAATGAAAATTATTTACTCACCCCATGTCGTTTCAATCGTGCATGCTGTTAATTTTTTCTGTGGAACACAAAAGGAGAATCTTTGAAAAAAATCATCACACAGCTCTTTTACATATAGCTAACAACAGTTCAAGGTGACCACATCTGTCAAACTCCCAAAAGCACCAAAAATACCATAAAAGAAGAATAAAAGTGCAGTTTTATATAGTTATAAAACTATAAAATCAAATGTTTCAATCAGCATAAAACATTGCGTTCGGTTAAAACTAGGACTGTCAATCGAATATAATTTTTAATAAAATGAATTACATGAGAAGCCGATTAATTAATCAAATTAATCGCAATAATCACATATACAGTGATTAAAATGAAATTTTAAGTGATTATTTGAGGGCTGAGAAAGGTCCTCAAATAACAATTATTTAATATATAATGATAAAATAGTTATAAAATTTTAATAATATTAAATAATAATAAATATAATACACATCATAAATATAACAATTCAGATAATTAAAATGCATTATTGTGGCAAACGAGTAAAGCATTTATAAGACAATAGAAAAAGTGGCTTTGTAGGTCAATATATTATTTATTTTCATATTACTGAGTATAAGCCGATCATTGGTCAAAAGGTCACAGTAATCCATTTTGCAACTGAATTCATCAATTTGTCCGATATACGTCATAAACAGCGTTTTTAGGTCATTGTGTCAAGTTAAAGGTCACTTTGAAACTTAGGAAAACACGTCTCGAGGTCCCTGCACTTGGAATTGTGCTTCATCCAGCTGTATTTGAACACAAGAACAAGACCTTATCTTGTGCTGTCGCTGGTGTTAAGCAAGCCACCTGAGTGTGGTTTGTTCTCTGTACAGCAGCGTGTTGCCTATACAGTTGGAGTTTCGCTTACTACCCCCTGCTGAAAACAGATGAAACTTCAAGCTTGAATTGCCCCGATGGTAGGAATATTCCTCCTCATGGTCCGGAGGCATGATTAATTCCGTAAATTTTTTTAACACATTAATTATTTATATAATTAATTACACTGAAATAACGCGTTAACTCAACAGCCCTAATTACGACACATGCAATAGAACCATTGGCGTTTTGCCATCAATGCCATCAAAATTGGCGAGACACGTTGGCATGCAATTTTTAAATCTCATGATCTTTGGCAGAGGGGAAGTCTATCACTGAATAATGACATACATTTCCTCTGTTCCTCACACAAAGCAATTGTATGGTTTCAGAAGACTTGAAATATAGCACAGGAGTTGTATGGATTGTAACTCATTTCATACAAAAGAGTTGTATAAAGATTCTTCAAAATTCCTCCTTTTGTGTTCCATGGAAAAATAACCAGGTCTTATTGAAACATGTTACTAAGCCTTCATTTTTGCTAAATGATTTGTATATGGCTCATACATATCGTGGCAGTTTCCTCGTAACATGACCACTAGGGTGCTGCAACAGAGACTTTTATTCACTTTCACACAAATCACACAAAACGGCAGATTGTCAGTTAATAAACACATAATTTTCACCCTGTTCCTCACACAGTGCTAACATATGACATCTAAACACTTTTACTATAGCACATGACTTGTAAGGCGATACATTTGAATGTTCATATTACATACCAACTGCAATTACAAGCTTGTTCAATAGAGCATTATAGAGCGGTGCACTTGAAATGCAAAGGACCGGGTACAAGTCTTGAAGACCACGCGAGTTGACGTAGTTGCTTAAGCAATTGCATTTTACCTTTCGCATTTGCTTTTTGTTATCCTACTGGTTTAGGTTAGATTGAAGGTTTGAAGCATTAAATAAAGCACTAACCTTAAAAACCTCATCCACTTCTGATCAAATTTAACTCGCTTTTAGCACCACACAGTGGACATTTCACCTCAGAACTGACGAGATACAAGTAATGAACCACGTAATGTCATTTGGCAAAAATGTCACCACCGTCACATAATTCTCATGAGATCAGGCTGGGTTTGGAACAACATGAGGGTGAGTGAAGATTGACAGAAATTTCATTTCTGGATGAACTATTCCTTTAAGACCTAAGTGTTGCAGTCATGGTCTTTGGAGATTGGTACTAACCTCATTTATGGATTTGGCTGACTCCTCCATCCAGGGTGATGTTCTTACCAGAGCCCTGACTCCATCTCTGGAGGCAGGAACAGGTGTGCGACGACTCCATACATGAACTCTGGCCATCGATCACCATAACACAAGCCCTGCTGCACTATTACAATACCAGAGGCTTCAATTACAGCGCACTGACAGAGTTTCTCCCTTAGTACAAGTTGTGTGACCCAGAAGAGGTCTGTGTTTCAGTGCTTCATGCTGTCAGACCAATGTAGAACTCAAGTGGGGAATACAGGTGGAGATCTGATTCCCCACTGGGACTGGTCCTTAATGTATTAATCTAAACATGCTAGACTTGTTTTGTGCATGTTTTCCTTACTCTGTTAGTTTATCATCAATACAAGAATTCTAAAGTTAGAGCAGAGGAAAATAATTAAGCAAATGCTGTGGTGTCACTATATCATCTTTTTCAAGTGGGTATTACAATTACCTATTGTTTTTCTTACTTAAAGGTGCAGTATGTAAGATTCAGAAACCCTTGTTATTAATGACACCTGTGGCCATTAAGTGAACTGCAGCCAGCTACCTGTTGCTTGTGCTCGCGCTCATGCACACGCTCCATAGGGACGTGAGCGTGCGAGCATCGGCCAAAACAATGACGCAACGTACAAAGAGACTGAACGTGATTCACCGGCATCATGCTGACAGATGAGGTAGCATAATTAAAATTACACAGTTATGATTGTTTTACTACAAACTTTGAGACTAAACTAAAACTACTTATCATCTAACACAGCATACTGATACAGACATACAGCTACATACTACCGAACTATACCAGACAGTTTACTGTTGCACTGCAGTTATGTTGCACTATTGTATGTTTTGTATGTCATATGTTATACTACGATCAAGAAACCAGCGTATTTGCTTAAATTGATCCTGTATACCTGACTTTTAGTATAAAGAGAAGATCGTTGAAATTATTTGAAAGTTTCTAAGCAAGGTAGCTTGCAATTCGTCAGCGTTAGCAGGCAAGAACAAGTTAGTTAAAATTACACCTTATGGCACTATATTTCACATGCTTTGCAGTTATGTAAGCTTACCTGTCCAATAAGAAGAATGCCAATTCAGGGTTGGTTTTGATCCCCAAAACTGAACGAAGGTCCCTCCAGGAATCAAATGCCCTGCCGATGTTCACTCTAGTTTTCGTTCGACCACAATCACATTCCCGCGTAGCCAGACTGGATTCAGTAAATAAATGTTTTTTTTTGTTTGTTTTGGCTTACCCAGAATTTGTGTAGAAGTCGGTGTTGTGCTTGGTGCAGGACGTTTGCTGGAATCCATCTCTAAGATAACGTTACCTAGTGTTGCAGACTGTCTGTTGATGCGGAAGAGAAGCTATTACTGAGGCAAGGCAAGTATGCATTGGGTGCATGCATACTGTAAACGTCACATCCTTCGGATTTTCCCGGCAAAAGCGACCTGCTTCCTTAACATGAAAATCAGTCTACAGGCTTTAATTGGCAACCTAGGAAGTCCGGGAAGGGCTCATTTTTTAAGTTGCGTTTCAAGCCGTTCATATATTGGCAAAAAAGGGGAGAATATTAAAGAAAATTGTTAAATATTGCACCTTTAAAGGTGGTGAAGGAATAGGGATGTGAATTTAATGATTTCGGTGCCTCTTAACGATTACGATCCTTAATGGTTTTATTGACGATTCTTTTTGAACTTATTGTATTTACTGCCCTCAGCTGTTTATCGCCAAATGATTAGACACTTAATGACTTTTCAGAGGCGGTATGAATGCAATCCAATTATTGGTCCTAACTATATTTTAAATAAAAGTAGCCTATTTAACAAAGCAAAAGTATGGGAACATATTTCATTCATCTATTTATTTTAAAGTATCACTGATTACAACAAAACTCATCATTTCTATCTGTAACTGCACGTTGTAGGATATGAACAATCAGTTAATAAATACAATGATGAAAGTCTCACAAGCCCTATTCACAACAAACAGTAACACTGTCACAGTTCTTAGTTCATTTCGTGTCGTATATGACCAGAAATAACTTGTGGTTCAGTATGTGAGTCAAATTAATTGAGTAACTGCTCCGCCATAAGGGTCTTTGATTCACTTAAAGTCAATTCTGTAATTTTCTATGCCATCTTGGACTTACACTGACACCTATAGGCATGGATGCAGCATCATTCAAACGCAATAGTTTTCATTTACAGGTAACACTGTAGAAACACTTCTCACAATCAGCCAGGAAGTGTCCAATATCACAGTGGTTACTGAGATTAAGTGAGTAGTATTCGGCTGGTCATGTGATATTAACATGGCAGCCCCCATGAGGGGACCCTCTCCGTGTAGAATAAAGCAGCTTTTATAAAGTTACTGATATGACTGGAGTCTTCATCTCATGTGCATGGTCAAGATTTTATATATTTACAGTATGTTTCAAAATTACAATTAATTTCTTTGAGTAGAATCAGAATCGGACCACACTGTTTGTGCTGTATGCTTTTAATTCATTAAAAAGAACCGGCTCATATGAGTCATTAATTAAAATACTCTCAGAGTATTAATGATTAAATTACCGTCAGAGTATTTTAGAGCAGTGTTCCACCCGCATCAATGACAGAATGCATGTTTGAGAACCGATAATGAAACCGATTTTAATTATTTCAACTTTATATCTCACAATTTCACATTTTTATCTTGAGAAATAGTCACAATTGTAAGTTTATATCTCACAATTTTGACTTTATAGCTTGCAGTTTCTATTTTATTTCTTGCAATTGTGACTTAATATTTTGCAATTTCAACTTTACATCTCAAGAAATAGTTGCAATTGTGAGTTTATATCACAGAATTGTGACTTCATATCTCACAATTTTACTTTATTACTCGTAATAGTGACTATATCTCGCAATTTCGTCTTTATTTGAAGAAATAGTTGCAATTTTGCATTTATTGCAAATTTATATATCTCACAATAGCGACTTTATATCTTGCCATTTTAACATTATTTCTCACAAGTGCGTGAAATAAACATATATAGTGATATATAGTCGCAAATGCATGAATAAAGTCGCAATCATGAGAAATGAAGTAGCTACTCAAGTTTTAAGGAATTGCGACTGAATATCTTGCAACTGCGACTTTATAACTCATATTTGTTTGCTTTAAAAACTTTAATTCTTGCAACTGCGTGATATAAACTGGCAATTTTGAGATATAAAGTTACAATTGCAGGTAATTAAGTCACAATTGCGAGAAATATAGTCAGAATTGTGAGATATAAAGTCAGAATTACTTTTTTGTTTTCATTCTGCAGTATGATCAAGGAACCATACCTTACTTCCTGACAGATATCGTTGAAACAGGTGACATATCAAACCTGCGTGAAAGCCCAGTCGGCACACAAGAGCCAGCCCATTCTTTTTTGCCAATCTAAAAACTAAGCCAATCAGAAATGCACTTTGTCTGTCAATCATTTTGCAGGTTTAGCTTTTGCAAGTTAGCCCAAATGTACTTACAGGAATAACAATGACCATGTGCTCGCAAGTGGATTGTTGATTCTCATGCACAGCTGACAGAAAAGAAGTACAGTTATATCCCGAGCTTGTGAAGTTTGCAATATGCTTTGCCTCAGTCTCTCCCTTTGCTTTTCTTTCTTTCTTTTTTTACTGGAACAGTGCTCTATTTCAACAATTAAATAGAATGGAGGAAAAAAAAAATCAATGGAATCCAATAATCACTTGTATCCTGGCAATTTCATGATGTTCTGCCTTGTTTATTTTCACAGCAGTGTGTTTATTGTCTGGGCATCCAACCTAAGTTGATCATCACACTTGTGTCAGGAATTCCTCGAGGCAGGTGTGTTTATTGTGCATTGCACTTCTCTAAACATGATTATGATATCACTTCCTCTAAAATCAGGCTTGCAATCAGATAAACATCAACGTTCAAAGCTTCTTGTATTCGAGAATTGCAGGAATTGAGCATTTTCAATAAAAACCGGATGGATGTCTAAACATACTAGAGTACTGGAGGCAGTTCTAACCAAAGCAAAGCTCTCAAACATTACCATGCCTTCACAAATTGAACTGTCGTTTACGAAACAAACACCATTAATTGAATTATTTGCACAGACACTCTAGAAATATTTGGTGACTCAACATGTTATTGAGTCAAGCAGTCAGGGTGTGTTTACACAATGCGTATGGAATGTTCCTTCACACAGAACTATTTAGATACTACAATGCTTTTGAGTTATTGATCTCTCAATGTCCTTGTGTACCATGGTCCCTCTGCAGATCTTAGCTGTGAAAGACATTTTGAATGATCCACCTGCTTTGCTCATTACCATGGGCCTCCTTGAGGCCCAAAGCTTTACACACCAAGACAGTTGCTCACATTTGGTAAGTAGGGGAGATATGTATTTTTTTTTCCCTTAAAATGCATTTTGGGAATGTCAAGGTTTCATTACCACAGGGACATGTGAGCCATTTTAATAATACCTTTAGGATTTTTAGCCTTTCTCGCTCAATCGAAATCACAGCATGCGCTATATCCAGAGAGCTTTTATCAAAATCAGTGGAAAATTCCTTTAAGTCTTTAAGTATGTTTAAGTCATTGGCCACATAACTAATTATAATGCTATGATTTTTTTCTTTATTATTTATATTATTTGTATTATTGTAGAATTTGTATGTTTTTACTGAATTTAAAAAAATATGCAATTAGGGTTATTATTACTATAATTATGATTGTTGTTTACATCTAATTAAATGATGTTTACAGTTGATTAATTATGAGTGTATTATAACATATTTATGAATTAATAAAATTGTAATAGTTTTTTTTTACTTAATTCTATATAAATAATAATAAAATAATTAATATTATTAGTAGTTTTATTAGTAGTATTAAAATAAAGTATACATTACCAACAAATATTATATAAATCACAATAATATAAATCTATAATTATTTTATATTTTATTATTGTTCTTAATAATAATAAAGATAATAATCATAATAATTTGTTGAGTACAGTGTAATCATTTACCAACACATGGTGAATATATGCATCATAAGAAATGCTGATCAGAAAATCTGGACTTCTTGTGTTAGCATTAACAAACAACATGGCTGACATCTGCAAACAGATTACATTCCTTTATAATGCAGATGATTAGTAGGCTATATGATACAGTAAACAAACTTTACCTACAGGAAAAAAACTATTCTGAGCAAAACCTCATCTTACAGTGTAACGAATACACCATAGATTAATGTATTTAAAGGGAAAATAAAGGACAAAAAGACAGTTTCTTTTTGTTTAATTCATTACCTTGCCATGCTAACTGAAAGTGACAGTGGAGTAGACCTATTTAACTTTTATTGAAATAGTTAAGGGCATAAGATGGTGAAAGATTGTTTAGATTTTTTTTTTTTTTTTTTTTTTGCTAAATGAATTTCTAATCCTACTTTAAACTGACAGTTTACTGTAAATGTACTTCTCGCGTTTACATCAACCATGACTCAATCAGGCCAATCAGCAGGACAAACAGGCCATGTTTGCCCAAGTTCAGAGCACTTTGACTGGCCACCTGTGCCCACACAGCCCTGTGAACCTGAAGCTAACCTTAACACCAAGATCACAACTGCAACAATCATTACTCTGCACTGTTTGTGCAAGAGTTTGTGTGGGGGGCAGGAGTTACCACAACACTGTGTAACACTCAGTTACATGTATTCTTAAAAAGCCACCCTCTCAAATTTTGTAAACCATTCCCAAGAGCTGCAACAGAGGTTTCAGGAAAAGCTTTGTGTATTGCAACTATCAAGTCACGGGGTTGGTATTAAATATGGAGTGAATTACTAATTATACGGCTACAACAATAATATGATAAAAAAGCAGCATACTGTTTCAGCTTGGCACATTAAAGGGATAGTTCACCCAAAAATGAAATTTGTCTCATCATTTATGTGTTTGACTTATTTATATCTGCAGAACACAAATTAAGATTTTTAGAAGAATATCTCAGCTCTGTAGGTTCATTCAATGCAAGTTAATGTTGACCAGAACTTTGAAGCTCCAAAAAGCATATAAAGGCAGCATAAAAGTAATCCATACGACTCCAGTGGTTATTGTCTTCAGAAGAGATATGACAGGTCAATACTGAAGTACTTTTTTTTTTTTACTATAAATCTCCACCCTTGACCAGCCCTGACCAGTAGGTGGTGATACTGTATATATGAAGAATACAAAAAAACAAAAGAAGAATATGAAAGTAAAAGTGAAAGTGGAGATTTATAGTAAACTGCATATTTATTTATGCAATACAAATCAGTGAAGTATAACCTGTAATACACTTCCCTCATCTCGCATCTGGTTATTTTCCTATTTAAGTTTAGGGTTTAGGTAAGGGGTTAGAATTTATGGTTAGGTGTAGGTTTGGGGTTAAACTTCATAATAATACAGTTAGTTGGTTCATTTATTTTTCTCTGTGGGAGTAAAAGTGATACTTTTTTTGTACCAGCCAACTTGTATGATTGACACTTTGTATGATTTAGCCATCTTGTACTAATTAACTTGTCCTGAGACTGGGTTATCAGCTTGCTACAATGGCAGTTCATCCAAACACAATTTAGAGTCAGAGAACTATCCGTTTTATAATCTTTTTTACTGACTGAGTGCTGAGATGGACCAAAGACATGGCAGAATTGTCTTTGAGAGGGACACAAAGTCCTGTTTACTTTAGAAATCTGCATTTCGTTATGAAAAACACATGTAGCCTATCATTTCTACGAATCTCATTGCGTTCAGAAATTCTTGCGTGCACTTTTTTTTTTCTTTCAAATGTGAAGCTATTTTTGAGAACAGCTCCCAAAACATAGCAGTGCTTGCCTGTCAAACTCCAGGCTATCGCATATGATGGACGTGCTTTGGTCCATTTGCTTTTCCTCAGCTGAAATCAAAGCAAGCAGCAGCGCTCATGGGCACCAGACACTCCAGACCCAGTCCACACAACAGCAGAGAATCCATCCTGACATCAGACAGAGAGGGTCAAAAAATCTGCATCATATTAAACAAACCTAAACGCTTCAGGCTGTTACTGTTACACACTCCCTAATGAAACATTTATGAAGGACCCCTTATGCAATTTTAGAAACACCTTGTCACCGGGGTTGCAAAAAAAATGTAGTCATATGGATGAATAAGTGGCCAAACTGCCTTCAAATGTGAGTTAATGTTGCAGGGGTGCAATGCTTATTCCACTATGAGAAACGCTTTACATTTTACAGGTGCAGTTTAAACATTCTGATGGGGATTATGTTTTGAATAATTCTACTTTTGTCTTTCATTTATAGAGCCACTTCTAGTGAGCAAGGTGAGCTTTTTCTGTTTTACAGTGTAAACAATAAATTAGAACATGATAAGATCAATAAATATAGGGGAGACTGGGGCTAGTTGTCACTCTTTTTACTCTATAATAATTTATCAGATTATGTTTGTTTTTGAAAGTCAGTTTCTGGATACTTTAAAGACTATTGAACATTTTCAACTGTATACTGTGACAACATCCCCTGGTGACAACTAGCCCAGATCTCCCCTGTATATAAAATACAAATATCGAAATGTAGTTACTGTACCTATCTAAGGGATCACAGCTCCAAGTTCATGACTCTGTAAGTACAAATGAAGAGAAACATACTTGCACTCTTGGTTCACCAATGCATGCCAGCTTCACACCACATCCACAGAGTGTGAAACAAGACATCTACTGATCATCAGCTACTTGTTGAAAAGATTAAGGGAGTCATTCGTGGCATATAGAAAAGCACTTGCCACATGTGAAATTCCAATTTGAGGATTACTTTTTATTTTGGATTTTGCACAATGGTAAGGAAACTAATGAGTGTTGTGTCATTTCCAGTAGCAACATAAGTAAGATTAAGACTGCACTTTTACTAAGAGAGGCAGCACTGATATCAATGGAAAATGGCTGAGCATCTTTGTTCATCTTGGGCACTGCACACATTCTAGACGCGGTGGCTCACAAATGGATGTGTACGCATTGGTATATGTGTGCCCTAAAATAAGGAAGAAACACACTCATATATTAGGTTCATCTTTGCTGAAGATCAATCTGTTAAGACAGTTTGGTTGGTCTCTTATAGTCACACATTATGTGTCTGAGCCACAATATTTATTCCATTGGTCAGAGTATCTTACAAATCTCGCAACCTGGTCTCATAGAATCAATTTACTATATCTACATTTTTGCTAAATTAAAATTACGTGGCTTGTTGTACGTACTGCGGCAGTTTCCTGGTGAAATAAACACAATAGGCACTACAACAACAATTCTTTGATTTACTTTCACACAAATCAGCAGTAAAAGGACAGATTATCAGTTCATAAACACTTAGGGTACAATGGGGCTAAATGCACAACTTAAGGAAAAATAGCTTTTTTTCTGGTCACAATGTGTCTCAAGATTCAAGAAATACATTTATTTTTCATTGAATATTGATGGAGCAACATAATTTGAGTGAAAAGAAATAACAACAGAAGGTTGTTTTGAATACAATTTTTTTTTAAAGGTGTTGAGGGAGCCCTCATTTGAGTTAAAAGGCCCCCAGGGGGGTTAATATGATATAATGTACATACCTGGGCAATAGATATAGGGCACAATTTTTCAACTTACACGGCCGTTCAAAAGTATGGGGTCACTTACTCATTCCTTATTATTATTTTTTCTTCACATTTTAGAAAATTAGTGAAGTCGTAACATAAATGGAACTATGGGAATTATGTTGTGACTAAACAAAATCCAAAATAAATCAAAACTCTGTTATATTTTAGCATCTTCAAAGTGGCCACACTTTGCCTAGATTTAGCAGAAATGTACTCTTGACATTTTCTCAACCAATTTCTTGAGGTATCACCCTGGGATGCTTTTTAAACAGTATTGAAGGAGTTCCCATCTATGTTGGGCACTTATTGGCTGCTTTTCTTTATTATTCGGTCCAAGTCATCAATTTCAAAAGCTGTTTTATTTATTTATTTATTTTTATAAAATTTGAGGTTTGTAATTAAATAAATTAATATGTTGGCACAATTATATTTTTATCTACAAAACTAATTTCAAACATTTAAGCATACGCCTTCAGATCAAAAGATTTTTAAGATCATGCGAAACATTTCAGTCAAGTGACTCCAAACTTTTGAACGGCAGTGTATGTAAATAATTTTGAAAGAGCAAGATGCTTTTTTGAGTAACAAATTAAGCTAAAGCCTATTCAGAATAACCACTTCAGAAAAAGGTGCATCATTTCTTGTTCATTTCGATCATATATGACATTTCATTACATCTCAAGAATTCTATAAACAAACTAATCTCCATTGTGGTTGGATCAGTCAATGTGAGGCCACTTTGAAAATTTGAAAACAAATCTGTTCCCCCAACTTAAAAAAAACAACAAACAATGTGTTTAATAGGGGCCTTTAGCCTATGCAACAGGGGGGCTTTTTTTTTTTTTTTTTTTTTTTACCCCAAATGCAATCCTTTCACTTATTGGACAGTTATTGATTTATATATATATATAATCACCTTGAACAAAATAGAAAATGACAAATAAGTATTTTGTTTCAAAATAAATGTGATAATTTCCAGGATATTCATGAGCTACATACATTTACAACAATTAAAAAAAATATTAAATATTAGATCAAATTGCCATATAATCAGCCTTTAGACATTACAAGCAATGATCTCATGGAAGAGGAATCTTTTGCAGTTCATAGTGACAAACAGGTGTTTAGGAAAGTACTATGGTAGTTTATGATGCTATTTAGTGGTTTGGAGTCTTTCACCCCGGAGAGCCATTAGCCCCACTGTACCCTACTTTTCGTCCTGTTCCTCATACAATGCTATCTTATGACATCAAAACACTTTTACAAAGTGTATGACTTGTAAGGCGATGCATTTTAACGTTTGCATTACGTAACCAACTTCATCTAAAAGCTTGTTCGAATGTGATTAAATTGCACGTTAGCTCAACTGAGTTGTACTTGCAATGCAATGGATCAAGGGTACGAGTCCTGAAGAGCATGCAAGTCGACACGTGAGCCGAAAGTGTTATAGAAGCTCCACATAATGGCGTGGTTGCTTCAGCATTTGTGTTTTTCATCTCACATTTGCTTTTATTGACAATATTAATTAGATTTAGGTTTAAGGTTTAGGGTAGGGAGGTAGGTAGGTTTAGTTGATTTAAAACGTAGAGAATTAATATTAAAAACGTAATCTGCGTGGGAGAACATTTTACTCGATTTTAGCACTACACAGTGGATATTTCACCTGGGAGATGCTGCGATACATTTAATAAACTAAGCAATATCATTTTGCAAAAATGTTGCCAGTCACAATTCTCATGAGATCAGGCTGAAATATTCATGGTTCTTAATTGATTCTCCATAACCAGTTGACATTAAAGGGATAATTCACCCCAAAATAAATATTTTAATCATTTGTTCACCTTCATGCCATTTAAAACCCGTGGCTTTCTTACTTCTGTGAAACATTAAAGAAAAATGTAGCAGAATGTCTGAGCTGCTCTCTTTTATACAATGAAAGTGGATGGGGACCATGGGCTGTCAAGCTCCAAAAAGTACAAAAAAGAACCATAAAAGTATCATAAAAGTATTTCATATGACTTCTGAAGCCATATGATAGCTTTGTGTAAAGAACAGACTGAAATTTAAGACGTTAGTCATTGAAAATCTTGCTTGACAGCCATGGTCTCCATGCACTTTCATTGTATGGAAGAGAGCAGCTCAGACATTCTGCTATAAACAATGTTGGGTTTACTCTGATTACAAAGTAATTAGTTACTGTAATCTGATTACTTTTAAGTCAAAAAGTAGTGCAACACATTACATTTTAAATTCTTGTGCAAACGATTAGTGTTGCTGTCTTTCAATGAATTACGTTTAAGTAAATTACTTCGGTTACAAATATTTCTATATAATATCATTTTGGAAGAATACATTTAAAACATTAAAATATGTTCATACGTACATCTGTTTGTGTTTTTTGACAGATGAAAGACGTGTATAAATATAGACATTATTTTGAATTTGTTGAGTGGAAAAACAAACTTTACTGTGAAATGTGTTTTAGAAAGTAACTTTTAAATTTTTACTGAAGTAATCGGTTGAGTAATCTGATTACACCTTTAGATAAGTAATTGGTAATCTGTAATTGATTACTATTTTTGTTACCAACATTGGCTATTAATAACTCAGTTTGTTTTCCACACAAGACAGAAAGTCATACGGGTGTCAAAAAACATGAGGGTGAGTAAATGTTAACAGAGTTTTTATTTTTGGTATTCCTGTAAACATATCTCACCAGTTGATGTTTCTATTATTCACTCACTAAAACTGTCAAATATGCCAGACCACCAGTTGTTTTCTTCTGTATGCCTTTGTGTCTCCTTTTCTATTTGTTTCTAAGTCTAAATTCAGCCTCTGCAGAACATCTGCAGGTTGATGTGACAGACTGCTGCAGAAAGGATCTCAGCTTATTAAAGAGTTCCAGGCCATGTGGAGCTGATTTGAAAGTGTCAACGAGATATAAACACATCATTTTAGTAGAGTGAAATATAGTACGGCACATCTTTGATCTGATGTGGGTCATCTCCAGAATTTACCTGCTGGTTCAGATGGTACCAGACCTTTACAGAAATGTATATGGAATTATGGTATAAATATACCTGCAGTCACGAGTTTGTGGTCCGTAGAGGCAGCACTGTGCCGCTGGGCCATATGGAGTCTATCTGAAGCAGCGGTTTTGATGCAGTGGGTCAGGCCAGGGGAAAACAGGCTTCAAAGTTAGGCACATGTCAATGTCTCTCTTATCCATTCACTTTGAATTACTGGACAGAAGAAATTCATTCTATCCAATCACCTGATCCTTCACTCTGCTGGACATTTTAAAAAAGTGTTTATCAAAAGCAGGTACTTAAACACGTGCATTTGATACATTTAGTTTGGATGGAGGAGATGAGGCATAACTTTCCATTTGGAAGTGGAGAATTGAAAATTGGAACACAGATGCTTCAACATTAGGATAGGCACATGGTTTTACACCATTCATTAGCTACTTAGAGAGCATCCAAAAAGCAGGAAGACAGGCCTATTAAAGATTTTGGAGCATGTAAAATTATAATCTTCGGGGAAAAAAGCATTCATGTTTCATCATCAATAAAAACATCCCCAAACCCTTCCAGAACATTCATGGTGTAATCAGAATGGTCATCGAGATCTTCCGAGCATCCTCCTCAATGCTATTCTCGCTGGCCTTCTACCAGGTGTCAGGGCTCCATTTGCATGTGGATTACATGCATAAATAAAACAGAAACAAATCTCTCCTCTGAAAAAAGACATAATTTACAATTGAAAACAAACAAATCTGACCAAGCTGTAGCCTTATGCAAAACATCCCTGAGCCCCTTTTCAAACACTGGACACTGGTAAAAGAAATCTGACATGGATTATTATTGTCTTATTTAAAGAGGCAGTCCAGGCTCGGCATTCGAATGGCCATGTGAGAGAGAAAGTCTCTGAGGTTTTGCCAAAAGTTCCTCACAACAGGCTGACTCGTACATGTGTTTAGGGTATTGGGAAACCTTGGACTTATTCTGGAAAACAATAGGGAGAGGTCTTCTAACTGACTTAAAAGGACGCCGTGAAGAAAGGCCTGCGAAGACATTAATCTATGGTGTATCACAATTGAAAGCGGTGAGAGACCTTTTGTGGCATCTTAATAACAATGAAAGACAAAATTAAAAAGAATGACAGATACCCGATAGGCTAAAATATTATGAAGAAATTTCAGTTCAGCAATAAGCTGGAATTGTTGCCAGTTTAGGGGGTGACTTCTAACGTAATAGCACCCTGTCTATTAAGATGCCACTGGGTGCATATGGATACCACAATCATAAATATGCCAAAAGATAACCCATAGAATAAAAATGGCATGTGATGAAGCAGATGAAACAAGTAAATCAATTCTTAAATGTCCATTTCATTTCCATTTCAACTTATGATTCCATGTCTACTGAGAATTAACTATTAGCTAGTCATTAAATAATTGCCTGCTTATCTCTAAAATTCACTTGAAGTTGTTCTAGATCATTATTATGTTATGGTGCCTTGGAAGTCTGTCTTAAACTAGTTCCTACTAGGTATACCTTCATATAAAAATATAAAGTCTTTGAATGACTGGGCAGCAAGACAGCAAGATTTCGGGCATGTCATGGTGAAAAGTGCAATTCGGTACATATGGCGCAGCTTTCGAAAACTTTAGAAGCGTCTTTTTTTTTTTTTTATGTTGACTTTCCAACTTACAAAATGTTGAAATGTACAATTCAGTTCAGCCAAATGTTCGCCCATAAAAGCTGAGGGTAAACATTTTCTAACATCCTGTCATTATTTTAATCATAACAACTTGACTGTTGTTCTTTATTTTATTATTACATTTTGTTTAACGAATGAAGAAAGGGTTGAAACGTTGACGACAACACCAGTGGCATATTCTCTTAAAAGATGAATTTTCTAAGATGATGTCAATAGCACCACAAAACATACACCACTGATCAGATTAAAATCAATAAATCATACTTTTAAATAAATAAATAAATATAATATATATATATATATATATATATATATATATATATATATATATATATATATATATATACACACACACTATATATTTATTTTTTTATTTTTTAATAACAATCTTTCACATAAACATTAAACAATGTAACACAAATGACATTTAAATTAACCATGTGAAAAAGTATTCATTTAAAATGTAAATTAATAACTTTTTCAACACTGGTGGGAAAATCACTATATGCACATTTGAGCAGCCTCTTCTTCCTCTGAACTTTGACCCTGGAAGTCCTTTACCGCAACTTTTTGTTTTAAGTTTTTAACATGAACATGAAATCAAGGGACAATCATTCTTTTTAAATGATTAACTATTCATTTTGTTTTACTTTTTTCCACACTTGCACTAAAGCTTGACCTGAGAATGCAAAATGGTACAAAATATACATATACATATCTAAATGTCCTAGAAGTGGTGTACCAGATGAAAGGGACAAGGTTTTTTTCAGGCAATTGACAAATTCAAATATATTTTCTAAAAAACGTGACAATAGTTAAACCATCATATTATTTCAAACCATTTCATATAATTTAATAAAAGCTTAGGTCATAGAATGACGCCTTTAAATGGTGTTTCTTGACTATTTAAAATCTTTTTCATGACTGAAAATTTAAGGTGCATGTTTGTGACCATATTTTGATAATGACCCAGAAATTAATTCTGCAATTAAAAGAAATACAATCCATTACAAAAGGCATCAAAAACACAGACTGCTGGCTGGCAGCACTTGAGTCGAAGGATAATAGGAGCCACGTGTGAGACGCAATGTGTGTAAAACTGACGTCATGCGTTTAAGTAGGCTAGTTTGGTGACATCTGCAGAAACATGACTTTTTATTTTGGATAATAAATATGAACGTTACAGTGCAACGCTTATTATCTTCCGCTCTTGTATGGGACTAAACCTCAGTCTTTGAATCCATCTCGGCATTAGACAAAGAGTTGAAACATTAGTAATTTTATATCGATTTAGAGGCCTGTACATAACAAGGAAAAAGCGTTTGAATTAATTTTATCATTGTAAACGCTTTAAAAAAAATATATATATATATATATATTTTTTTTATTTATTATTTATTTTTTATTTATTTTTTGCTTACACAAGACAGAACCGTAAACATGAGGAGTGAGTTTGAGATTAAAATATAAAATTAAAACAAGCAATATAAAAGTAAAACAATATCTGGGACAAAATGTGAGTGCCAGCGCAGAGGTGCTGCAGTGTAACTTAAAACTGTTCCTCCCTGTTTATTAGTCAACCAATCAGAGTTCAGTGCTTTTCCCCCCACCCTAGTAGACTAGTATTTAGCATCAGAGACTTGGATAAAGTTTCTCCAAAAAATTAGGAAAAAACTTCCTGCGGGAGGAAACTGTGCCAAGCTCTTGTTTTGGAAGTAGAGTCGCAGTCTAAATAGAGAAGGAGAGATAGAGAGAGCGCGCGCAGCACCGCAGGACTTCAGGAGGACACATAAAATAAAATAAAATCATTTGTTTTGCCCGGATCTAACTTTCTAACCACGGATTCAAAGGTGGAGAGCGCTTTTCCTCCTCTACCCTTGCATTTCTTGAAAAAAGAAATGGAAGAGAGTTCAAGTTCTCCCGTCTCCCCAGTGGATAGCCTGGTGACCAGCGAGGAGGAGTTGGACAGACAACACAAAAGGTTCGGGAGGAAGAGGAGACACAGTAAAAAGTCGAGCGAGGATAGCAGCAGCAGCCCGAGTTCCGTGAATAAGCGGAGCAAAAAGCCGAGTCCGAGCAGCACGCAGTCGTACGAGGAGCTGCAGAACCAGAGGGTGCTGGCCAACGTCCGGGAGAGGCAACGGACTCAGTCTCTGAACGAAGCCTTCGCGTCTTTGCGCAAAATCATCCCCACGCTTCCCTCGGATAAGCTCAGCAAGATACAGACGCTCAAGCTCGCCTCCAGGTACATTGACTTCCTCTGTCAGGTGCTGCAGAGCGACGAGATGGACAACAAGATGTCGAGCTGCAGCTACGTCGCGCACGAAAGACTCAGTTACGCGTTTTCGGTGTGGAGGATGGAGGGCGCGTGGTCGATGTCTGCCTCCCACTAGCAGCGAGAGACGTCCATACGATGCCGAAAGGGTGGGTAGAGAGATGGCAATGCAACCAAAGGCATTCTATATTTCGATATTGCAATAGCAATAGTTTTTTGGGGGGCACGGAAATGTAGCAGCAGTAACCTGCATTACAAGAATTAATTACTGTTCGACTTTCACTGACAGTTCAGTTGAAAAAAACAGCACAATATCAACACGAGACCAAGCAAAATAAAATAAAATAAAATAATAATAATAATAATAAAGGCATTAAGATTTATTTTTTTACATCATTATAGTTTTTCACAGAAGAAATGTTGTACCATTTTTTTTATATAATTGTATTATTTCAGATTTGCGTAACATATTTTCACTGCTAATTTTTTATAATGTATTATTATTATTATTATTATTATTATTACATTGGCCACACCCCCAAATATTTTGTATCTCAGAAAAGCCCGGGTTGTCCTCTTTTTTAAAATACACACGGACATAAATCATAATATTAACAAAAATGTTCACTTAGTTGGACAGAATGTATGACGAGGATATCCCATTTTGATACTTGTTGATTATTACTGTCAACCTCGTCATCATAGGAATATATATATATGTGATAATATTCAGATATGAAAGGATGAAACAAAGATGTTTTTGCCAAATGCATCCTCGCATTTGTCTTACTCTAAAAGGGAGGGCATTTAGAGTAAGAAAATGAATATGCATCCTTAAGGTCAAAGGCCATCTGCTTTAGCCTCTAAAGAGCAACTGTCTCCAGTGAAATCACAGTACAGATTACAAAGAGAATAAAAATGGTTTAAAAAAAAGAAGCTGTTGCATATTTGCCAGCATGAATAAGGAAAACACCTATTTTGAATTCTCATTTTTAGCTAATAATGACCATATCACGCCGTGGAAAAGCACTTTTCGAATTTTATCCAGTACAAATAAACATATGAACATTTATACTGTACATCGCAGTTATGAAATAGTAATGATCCGACCATGAGAAATTCCTCACTGATCATTTATATTCAGAGTAAATCATTTCTCACTCATGAGCCACAGGAAACCTCATACCAGCATTTAAAAGTGGGTTTAAAGTTAAACTTGCGTTGTTCATTGTGTCGGCACATTCGTAGGCCTAAAAAAGAACCAATTGAGAAGGTTATTTGAATACCCTCAAGAAAACCTTGTGACATCTTGGTCAATGTGAACTACCACTTCTGATATATCTGCAAAAAACAAAAACAAAAAAACACTGGAACCAGTGAGAAAGGTTGATATGATTAAGGACAAAAACCGAAATCTTTCAGGCACTGTTAAAATGTTCCCATACAGATGAACATATGTTAATATTAATTTAGATATTTCAAGCTTATTCCAATTTGGGTTAATATTTAATTATTTATCTTATTTACTATGGTAACGATCTGGATAGAGGTGACATCCATATCGCCGCATTTTATTTCATTTCTTGATAAAACATTACAAATATAGTCGTATAATGTGTTGAAAAAAAAAATGCCATCTGAACCTGGCCTTTTTAGTCAGTAGGTTATTCGCAAACTATTTCCTACAAAATTGGAAAAATAGGTTAGGACTAACCGAGAATAACAGCATGCTATAGTAAATATGCATTTTAACTATCTTTATTAAATCCACCGCCAGTCTAACTGGATAAAGCAGATACAATAGGTGGTCTCGTTTTATGCCGTAGACCCCTGTAGACCTCCATCAATCATTTTTTTGACAACACACAGCTGTGAAAAATGTTCAGTTTAACCTTTGTCATTATATCGGTGATTGTTTCTTATAAACTTATTTGGATAAAGTAATTTGTGCCACTGAGAAATACAGAACAAAGTCAGGTGTATAGCCTCGAATGTCAAACCAAATGACCTCTTAAAACACACTTATTTTCCAGTGACGTAATTCCACCCTGGGATTTGTGTAGCATGTTTGAACCAAGCCTTTTCCTATGTAAGCAGCGCACACTCAGAACTAAATAATGGGATCATTAATAGCTTCCCATTTCTCCCATTTTTAAACAGACAAACCCTGAAGCTTTTTTTGAAGACCTATTAAATAAGACGGGGGGTGTTAGTTGAACTGCATTGTTTCTTGTTTGTATTTTACAAGATTATTGTTTTTTTCTCTCCCACAGACTGTTTACTTCCACTAATTTTGAAGACACCAAAGGATTTATTGACGAACCTCTAAACCTCAATGGCGTGGCCAATGGACATTCAATGATTACACCAACGACCTTGAGCATCCCCAACAATGAAATGGACAAAATAAAAGGAAACTTTTATACCTTTTTTAATAGAGAAAAAAACGTAGATGATGTCTCCTGTGTCAACAGGCCTACATTTAATCTTTTTCAAAAGTTATTCTTAAATGTCTCCATCCATGGTGATAATACAGGAAGGCCATCTTTTATTTTTTATGGAAACTATATTGTGTGTTTGTCTTTATATATATGAACAAAAAACTATTGTACATAGACTACCTGTGAGTATTGTGAGCTTTTTAAGGGACCAATGCAATTTAGAGTAATACTTCCTTGAAGTACGCTGCATGGATTAATGCAAACATTTCAGTTTTTCTATGCAACATTCTCTATTTCCATCCATTGTACATTTTGCTTATTTATTAAAACATATTTTTGAAAATTTAGGGTAAACTGATTTCTATTTGTCCACTTCTGTGTGATAAAGGTCCATGACAAGACTGGGCCTATATATATAAGTTAACTCTCTTATAGGCCCTAATCTGTTTACAAAAGGATTTGTGTTTAATATAAAAGGGAGTGAGGAGAGCAGAACACATGCCTACACTTCTGTTCTATAGTTATTCTGGATACATCTTTTCACTAAAGAGCATTCACATTTACATTACATTTACATTTATGCATTTGGCAGACGCTTTTATCCAAAGCGACTTACAGTGCCCTTATTACAGGGACAATCCCCCTGGAGCAACCTGGAGTTAAGTGCCTTGCTCAAGGACACAATGGTGGTGGCTGTGGGAGAGTTCCCAGAGTTCCCTCTCTTTTTTCTTACAAAACGAAACCCGTTAATAAACAGTGCAGGTTCATTAGCTGAGGAGAAAGTCCGGCCAGTTTTACCGCCATAAGCTTATAAAAAGTTTGTCTGCTTTAATGAGGAGAAATCACAAAAAATCTGACGGCTGGAGGCGAATTCTTGAACAACCGGAGATAACCACAGCTTTTAAATGCAGGACCCCTACCAGACCTTTTCAATTTTTCTTTTAAATCTACATCAACGCTCGCAAAGCATTTAATTGTTTACATCTATTTTTCCCAGGCTTTGCTTGATTTAAAAAAATAATAAAAATAAATTAAAATCTATTAAAAGAAATGATTCAATCAAGGTTTAATAAAGGCTTTGTTTTCTATAGCCTAGGCCTGTTCAAAGGAAAAGGCTTAAAAAATATTGTAAATCACAAACTACCATGTCAGAAAACATTTATTTGCATTTATTTATGGGGGTGTCGCTGGCCAAAAAGTTTTTGAGTTGTTGAGCTGTATATCGCCGACCCGTTCGGCACCTTTCGGCACCGTTCGGCCCCGTTTCGCGGACGGCCCACTGGGAAAAGTTTCGGTTCTCCCGATGGCCAGTCCAAATTTGAGAGGCACTTGGCTGTAAATGGGGGGAATCTTGAAGGGATGTGTGTTCACCGTGTTGAGGGAGAATGCAGAGTCTCCATCGGCAGCGCATTTGATAGTCTCATTATTCCCGCCTTTTTCCGAGCCAAAGCGCCTCGGGCCAGAGTTACGACGCGGTGCGCGAGCCCCAGATGTTTCCCGTAAAATCGGACGGAAAAAGCAACAAAATTTTAATTAGCAGTTAAACGGATAAAGTAAAGGTTTACGCTGCATGCGCCGCAGAAGGATTTCATGTTCGAGCTAATGCCAAGGTTACACTGCTACAGTGTGGGTGTGGGCTCTGGTAGGAGACACGTTGTGCTTGGCACCCGTAAACTGCCAACAATTAGACTAATGAACTTTATTACTTGACGGAAGAATTGTTTATTCTTTGTATAAAATATGTATAGGCATATTTACAGATATATTGTTTATTATTAAGGGACAACGGGGCTGAAGGCACCCGTTAAGGAAAATTTACTTTTTTATTTTTTTTTTATTTTATTTTTTTCCCTGATCGCAAGTGTATTAAGATAATTTATTTAATATTTAATTTAAAATTAACGTAGCAAAAAAAATCTTTGTGGAAAGAAATAATAACGGATGGTTGCCCTGAATAAAATAAAATAAATAGATAAATACATTGGGGGTAAAAGGCCCCCAGATGTTATAGTGATACAGGGTAATTATAGCAGCATTTGTCAAAATCTGTAAACTAACAAAAATACTTTTGAGACAGCAATATGCTTTTTTTTTTTTTTTTTTTTTTTTTGAATAACCAATAAGATAATGCTTATTCAAAATAACCACTTCAGAAAAAAGGTGCACCAATTTCCTGTTAATTTCAATAACCTTTGACATTTCATAACATTGCATGGATAAATTCATTAATCTCAATTGTGGCTGGATCAGTCAATGTGAGCCCACTTTGAGCATTCTTCATGACAAATCTATTCCCACCATTTGTGTAATGTGTTTTATGGGGGACCTTTAACCCCTGCAACAGGGGGGCTTTTTTTTTAATTTTTTTTTTTTTACCCCAAATCCTTTCACTTATTGGACAGTTATTGACAAACTTTTGATTTAATCACCTTGAACAAAACTGAAAATGACAATAAAAAATAAAACTGATAATTTCAGAGATTCTCATTAGCTACATACATTTGTAACATTTAAAAAATGATTAAATAGGCCTACTAGATCAAATTACCTCAAAATCAACCTTTAGACATAGCACGCAATGACCTCATGAATCAGGATAATTGTGCAGTGCATACTGTAGTAACAATGTTTTGTTTCTATTTATTGTTTTCAGAGAAAATATCAGATACCACGAGGCTACAGTATGTGCAGTAATACACCGAACAGACAATAAATTCGAACCCAGTTGTAAATAATAAATAACCGCTTGTGTAATTGATATCTGCTTGTAAATGAAATTTAGTACATGTTGTACAAGACAGTGAAACAACATTTTGCATTATGTGCTGCTTAAAACTGAGGTATTGAATTGTTTCCCTGCTCCAATGCCAACAAAAACTAGCTATTTGCAGCCATGATATTCTTCTGATTGAACTCAAAATGTAGAGGGTAAACAATGCTAATCTTAAGGCTCTCAAGATGACAATTAGTGCCTCAAATGTCTTGCTGTGAATCAAGATAATAGTGAAGATAAACAGTTCGATTAAAAGAGGACAATTCTGGTCTTGTTGTACGTGTACAGTATACAGAGAGACCGGCAAACTCACAGGACAGCATCCGTGCTCGAGTGGAGATGATGTGGCAGTGCAACATATGTTTGGCCTTAGTTTGCATACAAAAGTCTGCACTGAATCACAGACCAGCAGATCAAATCAGGACACGATTGAGGGCAGTGGATCCTCACGATGTTAAAATGATGTGAGGTCTGGGATATAACATCTAAAGGGCAGGTGTGTGCCTCGCACAGGTGCAGTGCACTTCATCTGGGATCCACAGGTGGAGATTGCTTACATTTTGATTAAACAATCTAAATAGTCTAGGCAATTCTGGTGTAGAATTTGTGGACCGCTTCAGACCTATACATAGCAAAGAAAGAAGATAATAACAAGGCACTGGGGGGTAAGATCAGGGCATCCAGGTGCTTGAAGAAGCACCAAGGGACCAATAGACAAACTAATTGTACTTTTCCATAACTGATAGGGGTCCTATAATGGATATTCAATCTGTCTGCCACCTAGCAACCAAAACACCATACCAACTGCCTAGCAACAGTCTATCAACCACTCAGAACACCTTAGCAAATGTATAGCAATGTCCTATAGGAAACACCTAAAACACCTTAGCAACTACTTGGCTACCACATAATAAACATTAAATAACCTTCACACTTCAAGACTTTTTAAGCTGTTTTAAACTTCCAGGCAAGAGTTGTCAAGCGAATATTCAAGGTTTGTTTTTTTATGAACTGTCATTTCTCTGAATTTCATTTGCTTGTAATATGACAGAGTAGTGACCTTGAACTTTGGAAAGGCACTATACAAATGAAACTTATTATTATTATTATTACACATTAACTGTGAGGGTGAATAGACATCCAGTCTTCATCCACTGCCAGGAACACCACTTTTTTCCCCTCATCCTGGGAAGCACCAAGAACTCTCCTCAGCCGCAATCATTCCAACCCCCCTTTTTTTTTTCTCCCTAAAATTCCTCCAATCTCCCCACCGTTGGGGAGATTTCCTCTGTTTTTGGAGGCAGAATCAAACTGGACAAGTGGCTGTAAAATCTGGTGTGGAATACAGATGTAGGCAAGGCTATGGAAATTACATCTGGGCTGATGTGGCACACTAAAGCTCAGTGTGAAAATATAGTGTTTGTCAGTGTTTTTGCATATATCTACATTTTCATTCACTGGCCTCTGACAAATGCATAACCTACTGCCTTTCAAGGCAAACACTAGCCCTGAATCCGCATACACACATACTTCAATCCTACAGTGTCTAAAATGCATGTCAAATGATGTGAAACGATGCACAAAATCTCAGAATTCCTGAAACAGATTCTAAAGTGTCCACTGGAAGCTGAGCGTGTTAGATTAGAAAAGTTCAATAATAAGACATTGTCAATGGACAATGCTAACATAGCAAATATAGTATGTCAGAAAATATATTTAATACTATACCCTTGCACACCTAAAAATACATACTTAATCAATGGTGAGAAGTCTATTTCAGTACCTACTCTGAAAGTCACTTGTCACCTTCACAATCAGATCATGCTTAGTTAGGACATGGATTTAAACTACAGTAAAAGCTTTTTTAATAGATAAAAAGTATGTTAAAAAAAGAATGAAAAGAATGCATGCAATGTAAAAAAAAATAAAATAAAAAATGCAGTATATCTACTCAAAATATTTGAGTAAATATCAATCATATAAACTCCTTTAAAGTGACTAATTTAAAATGAGTAAATGCAAATATCATATAAATCTATACCAAAACAGTTGTACAGCACAACTTGTCTCATGAATGAAAGCCATCTGCTGGTAAGTATCTGAAATATACAACACACAAGATTATATTTTAGAGAAGTTTCTGTCTGCACTCTGCATAATGAGTTTGAATTAATTATTAAGTATGCATATGCCCCTTTTGTTGCATCCATGAAACAATACAAATATACCCCTTTTATTGGAGCGAGTTAAAGGACTTTCTTCTGCATTTTACCTATAAATAAACCAAGACATCCATACTCATTTCAGAATGCCGAGACATTGCTATTTTTGTTGTTAAAGTGTTCGGACTGTTTTTAGTGTTTTGCTTTGCAGATGTTAGGACATTGCTAGATGATGACAAGGTGGTTGCTCATTGGCCCAAGTCAATCAATCCCACCCAGTGCAAAGTTTCTATGATATTCTGGTCTACAGATATGCCTCAGGTCCCACCTTCAATGCAAATCTGTGGGATTCCCACAGATCAATACCTAAGTCCTTTTTTTACTATAAATTTTCCCCCCTGCCTAGCAGGTGGTGATATGCAAGAAAAAAATGCAAATTGCCAAAAACAATAGAAGAAGAAGAATGTGAAAGTGGAGATTGACAGTAAAAAAAGGACTTGTATTGCTCTGTTCCTCACCCACACTTAACATCACATCTGAAGACATGGATTTAGGATGTTATGATGCCTTTATGTGCATTTTGGAGCTGAATTGATCATTGAGAGCTGAAATATTGTTTTTAAAATCTTCGTTTGTGTTCAGCAGAAGAAAGAAAGTCATACACATCTGGGATGACATGAGGGTGAGTAAATGATGAGAGAATACAAATATTGGGTGAACTATAAGTTTAAAACTTGTAATTTTGGATGAACACCAAAGCTAAATGACTAAAAGTAGGCTAAATGTAAAGTCTGGGTTTAGAGTTTGTTTATATCCCTAAACCTAATCCCAGCAATGATAACAGTATAGTGATTTAAATTTATTTGAGATAAATCATCTATTTAATTTGTATTTTTTTGGCTATAGTACTGTTGTGTTGTTGGTGGATAAAACGTCGGTACAGGGCAATTACAGAGCAGAGAAGCATAGATATGTTAATGGTTTCCTTATGTGGAAGCTTTGGGATAAAACATACAGTCCCTTTACACGGCTGGTGCAGCCGTGGGGAATTGCGGTGTGAATGATTTGAAGGAGGGCCGAAATTAAACTTGCTCCGAGGGGGTAGTCCTCCCCCTCGCAATTTTTGATCTCATAGAGCAGGAAGGCGATAGGTCACCTGTGTAATTTGGACTAAGACAACAGGCATAAATTGATGTGAGTTGAGTTTCTGTGCGCTTCTAAAAAGTTGTATGAGTGCTTAATGAGAAAAATGTGGCTCTGCCCCTGAGAGCCACTTTCCCCCCCCACTGCTCTTGTTTTGTGACACTAAACATTTATGACAGTCTTGTCTTCACATGTAAAGTAGAATCAAACAGTGAGATGCATTGTGTCAATACTGAAAATGATTATGTAGGAAATATGGTGAGTGTGTGAATCTACCACATTTGGTGCTGTTTTTTTCTTTTCTCCCAGGGCAACACCTGCAGTGCAGCGCAGTACACTGGCCGAGTGCATGCAGCGATGGGTCAGTACACAGATATGTTTTCCCTGTAGCCTCTCAGGGTGGGCAGCGGTCTTTAGACTAAACATGGCAAAGACTAGCAAACATAAAACAGCTCTCCAAACAGAGCACACGCGAGACAGATTCCCAGACTGAAGATGACAGTCAAGCTTGAATAAAAGCGTGCAGTTTATGAAAATATTTGAGCATAAAACAAACTTGGCGCATTACTACAGGTGCCATCAACATCCTTGTCTTTAGACAAAATATTATGAAAATGACATGGCAGAACAGACGATCAGACAAAGCAATAACCCACGAGAGGCTGTGCTTTACAAGCTTATTGCTTTTATAAACTGGCAGCAATAAGAATATAATAAAAGACACCAAAGTCAAACAAAAACATTTAAAGTAAATTCACATTTAAATTCAAAATAAACAATTCTTCTGCTAAGTAATATAGTTCATTAGCAACTTTTTCTAAACAATGCAAATTGCCGCAACAAAGTCAACATGAAATCAAAATTGACGCTATTCGTGACGCAAAATTGCCGCAACGTTCCTTTTCAGCTGACGTCCCGAATCCCTCTTACTTTTCAATCCCATCCCTCCAACTACCTGGCTACATTGTGGTATGTAACTACCCTTTTTCACAATCCAATTAATTCCTGAAATCAAGACCCATCGTACATTTGTTATAATTTAATTACCCTTTTCACTCAGATACACATCAGATTACAGAAGTAAAATGATTTGTGAACTGTGTTTCATGCTGACTTATGTAGAATGCGTGGTCACACACACAGGCATTGCACGACAATTTGTACACACACACACACACACGCATATATTTATTAATATATTTTAATTGGATGTATATTTTAACGGTTAATGTTTTCATTTCTGATTTAATTTATTACAAAAAGTATGTTGCAAAAGTGTTTTTTGTTATACAGTATGAACAATAAATGTAAGACGCTTACGTTTCATGAACCTTCAAGTACAAACCAGTTTTTGCTTCATTTCGGAAAGACTAGCGGTTCAGTAAGCGAATCAGATGTTAATTCAGTCCACTCCGATTCAATTAGTTTATTCAATGAAGGATTCTTCAGACTGATTCAAATGATAAATAAAAAAGTCAGTGAGCCGATTTAAGTGATTCCTTTAAAGAATCAGCTCATAAGAGTCATTTGGTCGGGAACCAGACAACACTAGTTGTGCTTTATATTTGTTTGGGAGTAGCCCGCAAACAAAATGCATTAGAAAGACGTGCTATTTTGGTGTAATTTCGCAGTACAAGCTCTTTTTTTTATCTCATTGCATTTAATTTAAAATGCAAGCTCACAACTCAAGTAAGTGAATCTCTTTTGCCGTAGTGCCGGAGATTCAGTAGCGAAAGAGCGCTGTAGCTGAACAGGCAACATGATCACACAGGAAGTCGACATGTTGTTTCCAAAAGAGTTCCAGTATCCTAGGATTGGCCACATTATGCCGACTTACTGACAAGCGGCATCTCCTATCAAACATTTTTCATCGGCTCCAGCACGTTTGCCTTCCCTTGTGGCGCGACCGAAAGCGCGTTGCATCAGCAGCGTGGGAGATCAGGATTCGGATCCCGTGCTGACAGAAGTAAATGCACTCACATAATCGGTGACGAGCGCAATTCAGAGGTTGCACTTTTCCCTCTAACATTACATTTTCACTCCACTGATTGTTAGGTTTAGGTTTGGGGGTTGGATTGGAGGGAACAGTTTATAAAACATGCATTCCCCTTCATTGTATGACTGCCTGTACAGCTGAAAACAATTTGCTTTTCAACTCACTTTTGGCGCCCCTCCATGGACATTACATCCAGAAAATGGAGCTCACTCACTGTTCTGCTGTTTTCGATTTCACTGTTAGATCAGTCTAAAACAGGGGTGCAGGAAACATTGATGTACAGTAAAAAATTTGAAATGATCTTGAATGATCATGCACACACCCACTGGGTGAAACACAGGTTATATGGCTTGTGTCATATCACTCTGGTTCTGTAAGGCGGATCTGTAATTTGGCTCAGAGATGCAGCTGCCTCGATCCACCACCTCAGAGCCACAATTAAAAACTGCAGAGAAGTGGCGAGCAGCGCTCTGGAAGGAGGATCTTCTGTAATATAAAAGACTGTAATGACAGACTGAGCTGACTTCAATGAGGATGAGCAGAGGAACAGGGGAAAAGAGAAAGATAGAGAGAGAAAGACATTGAAATGTCAAATTTTCACAGCAGGCCAGAAAAAGCTGTCTGGCGAGTCGCAGCTCTGTTCCGATAGGGTCAGCAACTGCAGAGGAAAAACAATGCTAAGAGGAAATAATAAAATGCAAATAACCATTAAATCCTGCATATCAGTAGTTAGGATGGCAAGTTAAATAGTCTTCTTAAAGTTTAAAAAGGAGAAAACACTTCCCAAATCTAATCATCTAATCAAACTCTATGTTTTGTATTTTGGTGAACATTCATCCAAAATTAGCCAAATTAGGGACACCCTCATCCTCCAAAACCATGAATACAATGGAAGGAAAGAGAAAATATGACTCACACATTTAATACATGTTAACTTGCTAAATAGACATGTTTTGTGCAATCAATTATTGGCCATTTGGGGCTTAATTTGGGGCAAACTGAGAACCACTGAGTTTGAGGTTTTTATCTCTTGTAGTATCACGCTCATGTTCTCCAATACGGATTAAATATGAGAACGGACGCCTTGTTGAGCCTCCCAATTGGGAAAGAGCTCAAGGTTCTAAATCATCATGCAGAGACTGCATTGGATTTACCTGACCCTAGGCTACAGGGCAAAGGTCACAAGGTTCAGTGACCTGGTCAACAGTAATACTGACAGACCCTAAACGTCTCACCTTAGTTTGACTCCTGAGGAGCCGAATATGTGAACACATTCCTGAGGTTCACGACACCTTTGTGCTCATTATGTTGTTTGGAGACGATCTTTTGACGACCCGCAAGACGGTAAATATTGTCTCTCGCGTCTCCTTTCACTCTTGCACTCTGCGAGCATGGCAGTTTATAGATTAACCATACCATGCAGCCCAGGGTGCCAGATTTATGAATATTCCAACACGATTGTTACATTGTTTGCATATTTCTTGCTTCATTGACTAAACCAGTCATTCCCAGCCAGAGGTAACATGTATACCAAGGTATAGTTCACCCAAAATGAAAATTTTGTCATCACTTACCCTAATGTTGTTCTAAACCTGTATGACTTTCTTTTTTCAAAGGAACAAAAAAGGAAAATAATTTAATGATAGTTTTATCCAGTACTGTTAGCTGGAATCGGTACAATTGCAGTTGATAGTGACTCACTTTAATACTAAATAAAGCACCCAAAAGTGTCATAAAAGTAGCCCATGCATCATATTCCAAGTATTCTGAAGGCATACTGTCACTTTTTATGATTTACAAAGTACAGACCATAAGTTGTTTTTTCACTCCCAAATCTAATCAAATCAAATAATTGTAAACAGCGCCGAATCCAATATGGCAGACTTCGATAACATCAAACCTCATTGGCTGTTGCGAGTCTCGTGACAAAATGTCATGATGACATGTGAAGTTATGCTAATGATTTTTTTGGAAAACTTTTCTTAAAGCAGGTTTCTTGGGATATTTGGGAAAATTGCGATTTTTCTTTGTTAAACCTATACGAAAGACTTTTAAAGTACTTTAAAAATTAATAATGTATTAAAACGACAACTAATTGTGAATAATATCATGGTTTTTTTAGCTCTTGTATTATTCGTTGTTCACACAAAAAATCTTTTTTTTGCCATCATTTACTGTACTTGCCCTTACGCCATTCCAAACCAGATTTACTCCCCCCCCCCCCCACCTTGGCTTTTGCGTGAACATTTTGTAACATTATGATGCTGCTCTTTTTCACATACACTGAAAGTGAAGGGTGACTGAGGATGTCAGTCCCTAAAACATTCTCCCTATTTGTGTCCCACAGAAGAACAAAGTCATACAGGTTTGGAACAACATGATGAGTTGAGTAAATGATGACAGAATTCTCATTTTTGGAAGAATTTCCCTTTAAGAAAAAAAAAAAAAAACCCCCAATGTGTTTTATAGATAAGTGTGTATGACACTCATAGAAGAATATATGTGCTATCTGGTCACTGGTTTAAAAAAGTGACATAATATTACCGAAACTCTGGGCTGAACTGGACTGGACTTTTTATCTGCTCTATCAGTTGTATATTTGACGGCTGCTCAGCAGGCAGTGTGATATTTTTGTTTGCTTTTGTTGATCCTTTGGGTTTATCTTGCTCTTACTTGCCCCTGTGTATTTTGACAGCCATCTGACCCTTGTCTCCTCTAAATGAGCTGGTAATCCTTGTCGTGACTACTGTAAGCTCCTTTCCTCCCTGTTGCCCTCCCATGGAAAGAGCTGTGTATAAACACAGACACTGGCTCTATGAAGCCTTCACTAGACTGTGTGGTGGTACCAAAGTGCAGTGATGGTATCAGAAGGTAATACCATAGTAATTTGATATATACACTACCAGTCAAAACTTTGGATGCACTTAACTGAATTTATGGTCCTTATGATCTTAAACACTTAAATCTAAAGGCTAAAATGTAATTAACGCACAGTTTTCTGTGATTTATCGCGACTAACCCTTAATCTCCGTTCGGGTCATTTTTGACCAATTAGACAATTTGACCAATTTTGACCAGTTTTTTTTATTTTTTTTATACTAATATATTTATTATGTTGTTATATTATATTATTTATATATTGTGCATTATATATTATTATTTAAAAAGAAAATACATTAAAAAAAATAATAAATAAAAAACATGACAACACAAAAGGAAGGGGTGAGACTGTAAAACATCCTGATGGTTGGGTATGGGGTTGGGGGGCACAGTTTATAAAACATGTTCCACATTTGATGTTTCTTTTGAAATTTGAACAGATGGAATGTGGTTCTCTATTGATAGGTGTTAATCCTATTGTCTGTGATTCGAGTTGTCTCAGTTACAAAATTAGGCCTGATGATTAATAGCCATACAAATAATTCTGATTAACAATATAATTGTCACATACATCGTAAGCCTAATACACACTATTTTACAAAAATAAGATGAGGCCATTTGTTAATATGTAGCTTCATATAGGCACCATCAAATCACTTTAACTTCATAATAAAATACTGAAATAGGCCTACGATTTGTGTTAAGGCTTTAAAAGCTTTGAAAATATTGCACAGGATGGCATGAATAATAATTAAAATATATAGTCTACATAGTCTAATGTTTAGGCTACAAATATTATATATATATATATATATATATATATATATATATATATATATATATATATATATATATATATATACACACACACACACACTGTATATATATTTTGGTCATCTTTAGTACTGGTCCATTTATGTTCATAATGTTGTGTTTGGAGCCCAGTCAAATAATAATATATTATTACTATTGTTCCTATTGAATATTATTATGGTAACATTGTATTGTCCTCATTTGATCTATATTTAAGCCTATACAGATTCTCACAATTTGACATTTAATTCTGCACTCCGGGCAAACTGATGGGAACTGATGCTTGTGATGATAAACCACAGCTCTTAAACGCACTGTGGGACATCTAAGCATCCCGGCCCAGCTCTCCCCAAAAACAATTCATCTCCACTAGTGTTTCATAAAACATTACTTGGTGCACTGCTATTTGCTTTGTAATAGATTTACAAAAAGTTCCATTGCCGCAAAGTACACCACAGAATTACAGCCTAAAACGATGAGAAGAGCTCAGTGTTTACCACCACACAGACCATTAGCCCCTTTGGAACATGACAGGAAAGAAAAGTCCTAAAGTGTGGTGAAATTCAGTAAAAAAAAAACAAACAAAAAACTTAATTTCAGTAAATTGAATGTGTCAAAACAAAACAATTTGTCATGCATTGGGGGTCTCTGACGAAAAAAGAAAAAAAAAAACAACAAAAAAAATTGCATTAAATAACAACTATGGCCAGTAGATGGCTTCAGTGCTCACTGCATTGGCTGATCTCAATAAGCTCATGTTCTAACAAACTTAATTTCTAGATATGATCACGAGTTATGCATTGGGTATATATTCAGACAGTATATAGAAAAAGTATTATTTGTCAAATTGTTGCATTTTTTCCTAAACCACTTGTGTTTTACACATTGATTTTTCAATATGCTGTCAAACATGTCAATGCTCCACAGTCAAATCTGATTGTGTAACAAACAAAAGACAGAGTTATTATTTTGTTACCTGGCATTTATTTCAAACATCAAAATTCTAGCATAAACTTTGTCACACAGGGGTCAGACTCAGACTTCGACCTGTGTGGTGTTTGGTAAATGTGGACAGGTTTGTCTACACCTGTGAGGGCCAAACGTCCTCATCAGTAAAAAGAACAAAAAAAGCTCTTAAACTGGTCAGATGATGTTGATCTTCAAATCTAGTTATGTGAAAATGTTTGTGTGGTGGTAATGGTTAGGTTTAGGGGTAGAGTTTGGAAATAGGAAATATTGTTAGCCTGATACGAAATCAATGGAAGTCAATGAGAGATCACTAATATAGTCAACCAAACCTGTATGCGTGCATGTGTTTTCTGCATTGTGGATGTTTTATAGTCTCAACCCTTCATTTATGTGTGGTTGTGTTCTGCATTGTGTCTGACTAATTGATTTTTATTTGACAAAAAAACAAAAAAAAAAAAAACAAAAAAAATCTCTGTATATTTCTCATTCATTTCCTATGGCACATCGGACCCCGAACATCACAAGTGTTGCTTTTTCTTTTTTAACAACACCTATGCAGATTTTGTGTGTGTGTTCAGATTGCTAGCTATTTCTACTGAAAAGTGTTTGTTACTTGTCTGACAGTACCGATGTTTTTTTTGGTCATGTGACTGTATAGAAAAGTTTTTGTGCACATATGTTGTGCACTAGAAATTATAAAAGTGTAAATTATGTTTATTATATTCTAGAGAATTAGAGGTGGGCAGTGTAAACAAAATATCATATCACGGAATGAGTAATTCTATATCATGTTATACAAGTATATCACTCATGATATATATATTTTTTCTGGAAATAAAATGGTTGTATACATAATGGAATGTTCTGGGTTCAATACAAGTTAAAACTCAATCGACAGCATTTGTGCCATAATGTTGATAACCACAAAAAAAATAACTGATTCACCCCCCATTCATTAAAAAAAAGCAAAAACGTGGTTACACTAAGACACTTAGAATGGAAGTGAATGGGGCCAGTCCATTAACATTATTTGTATATGATAAAATCGCTTACTAACTTTATCTGTTTTGTCGAATATTAAAACTTTGATGTCATGACAATATAACCGCGGTAAACTCTGTAATCTGGTAAATGCCGTAATGTTGGTAAATCCCAGATTTGATCCAATTAAAACCATGTTTACGCGTTGTGGCTATTGTTTTGAAACCATGTGTTTCTAAATCTATGGCCCCATTCACCTCCACTGTCTGTGCCTTACTGTAAATGTGATTTCTGCTTTCCTTTTAAAAAATAAACGAGAGAATTGAAATTTTGGTAGTAATCAACATTATGCCACAAATGCTGGTGATTGAGCTTAATTTGATTTGAACCTGGAACATTCCATACTAAGTATATCACAGTGAATTACAAATGTAAGGTACTTGATTGCATTTAAATATTTTCTCTTTTTATTTGGAACTTGATGGACGCAAACCAGAAGATGATTATTCATAGCAAATGAATGATACGTCTCACATTCGTTCAAGTAAAAAAGAAAGAAAAAAAAGACTCAAAACATTAGGCTAAAACTATTTTTATAAAATGTTCAGTTCCAACTTTAAAATATGAATGCATTGCAAAACAGCCGGTGAACACACCTGTGATCAAACATCCATTCTATATTGATGGCGCCCAGCCCTTGTATAAAGAATCAAGTCTATATTTGGGATCAAACAATATAAAGTATGATATCATGAGAGAAAGCAAAAGATGCACAAAATGATCCCACATAAGAAAGTGGTCTAAGTGGAAATGTTTCCATTAAACTGATAAAATGAATATTGTTTCATAAAAAAAAGCAGTCAGTATGTTTATGTCAGTGTGCCTTACTACTGTAGTATGTAAATGCAATGAGTGAATGATCTCTGAAATAAAAACCAAGACATTGCGGTATTCAAAAACAAGGTATTTTATAGTTGATGTCAAAGACAAACGTCAGAGCAAAGGTCCCAAGAAAAGTTCTATTGTAACAATGGTAAAACAAAGTGACAAAAATAATATGCATTTCTCGAGCCACAGTGGTCACAGGTATTACTGGCTGATAAGTGTTGTTCTTTTTGACAAACTAAAGATATATCTGTTAAGCATCTGGAAAAGCCTTTTGATGATTCCAGATGTTCTAAAGGAACAACCCTAAGCTTTTCCTAGTCTTCCTCCAGCCCCAAAAATACATCTAGAGGAAGAGTGGAAAAATAAAACAAACCAAAAGCAAAAAAGTCACACAGGCCAGTCTACAGTATGTGTAGTGTAGTGTGTTGTTCACCTAAAGAAATGCTCTACATAAACACAATAAAGTCTATAGTCCGTATGCCACAAGTGCTAGATAATTTTGTTGTTGTTGTAAAATATTCAAAAATCCTTTTTCTTTCATTATTCTTTTTTTTCAACAAGTAAAAAGCACATCCGTCGGACACAGAGAGCATCATTCTGTCTGCTTTACTGACCAGAATCAGAGGAGGAACAGAAGAGCTTCCATCCTATGCGTTCTCCAATGTTGTAAAAGCCTCAAACCCTCCTGTGTTCCTCTTTTGTGCAAATATGTTACAAGGACAGACAGGCATGCTGATGCACAAACCATGCAGAAATCTACAGCTGTGAAGGAGAGAGAATGAAATCAACTTCACCCTGGCCTGCAAATAAACAACGCTCAGGCCAGGCCTCACGGCAAATTAGCAGTAATGACAGATAGGTAAAATAAAACAGGGAAAAAAATTGGAATGCTTATTTTCTTTTATACAAAACAAGAGGAAAGTAAATTACTATCCAGATGAACCGGATAATGATGTCCCTTTGACAAGACTGTGCCGTTACTGAGACTGTTATTGCAAAGTGGTTTGGAGTTATGGTCTGATTAGTCACTAGCTGTTTTAATTAGTTTGAATATTAGTGTTATTACGAGACTTTTTGGGAACGTTGCTTTACATTTCCAGGACACTTTCAATAAATGTCAACCTTTGCACTTCCTTAAAAAAATAATTCAGATTTGATGGACATAGTTTGGATATGATGCTGCATAAAGGCCCAAAATAGATCATGCTAGAAATGAATAAGAAGACAACTATTTAACAAACCGAAGAGTCCAGAGAGTGACTGCTGACATCATTAGCCCAAACGAAACACTGACAAGTGAATTTCATGACAACAAATCCAGGTCAATTTCCACCACAAGATCGAATGAAAAAAATAAATAAATACAATTATATTTTGCACACAGAAGCCTATTTTTGGGACCACTGTGACATAAGGCTTTTCTTTAATGAGTGCGCTAAATGTCGCACTACGCACAATGACCTTGCGCTACATCTTATCCCATTTTCGTGATAGTGCTAATTCTAACCATAATTTTCATGCCAGCACAAGTGAGCGTATTTGCGCTATCTGTGAGTGTATGTGTGCAAACAGTGGATGTATCGTAAGCAAAGTGCAATCAGCTATTTTCAAGAGGTCATCGTTTATTTTTCAATTAACATTATTATTATGCTTATATTTACAATTGTATTTATGATCTAATTTGTATTCATATTTTTCCATCTGTTGTCTTAGAGTGATTTTTAAGTCACTACAAAAGAGGCTGGTCGAAGAAGTTAGAGAGGGTAAAATTTAGGGATTTGATTATATTCAATTTTTTTTTGACTACTTGGTTATTATAATTATATTTTTATTTAGTTTGAAATGAAATTTTACTTTAGAAATATTTTTGGTTTAAGATTTTCTTGTTTCATTAAATAATTGTAATATTCAAAGCAAAATCGACCGGTAGAAGTGAAGTGCATGTAGAAATCCACAGCCTGTCCTAGAAGGCGTATAAAATCATATATTTACTGTGCTAAAGCATAAAATTATCATAATATGTTATCAGAGATTTAGGAAACATGCTAAATTGAAATATCTTCTCCAGAAACAATGCTACAGCCACTATATTCTACTTTGAAATGTCCATTCCGGGCTGGAATTTCTGTTTGTGTTTTGGCCTGTGTGATCCCGCCCACTACCCATTTCCAAATAGTATTTCGACACCCGGGTTGCCAGATTTGAAATAAGTTAGTGGGCAAAAACAGCATGCTGCAGCAATACATCTAGCTAACATTAACAGAGTTATAAAAAATCCACATGAGCTGGTTTATAATTTGCAAACAATAAAAACATTGCAAACGTATACATTAGCTGATCAACTTACAGTGTAAGGCTCGTTGCTTGCCATTGTCAGTTTGCTCGTTCCTGTTGCGTGTCCTCAATTTGGCAACCCACGTGAGCTTCGAGTCTGGGGAGGAGGGGGTGGAGGAGACAACTCTCTCCAATATTTTCCAATAATTTGGATTGCAGTACCCATTTTAATGTCAATGTTACATATTGCTCCTTTAATTCTAGCCATGATTTGTGTCAATAAATCAATATGATTAAAAATAGTAAAATTCTCTAAAATTTCAAGGAAACAACATCCAAATCCTGATGAGAACCAGATTTTCCATGAGCATAAAAGGAGCATGTTACTGTCATATAAATATGCCTGACATTCAATATGGACGAAGTAAATGCACAAAAGAAATTAAGTCCATATTTCTATTCTTCTAACTCATTGCTTACAGTCCATTTACACAACCAGCTTCTTATGAATGTGCTGTCTTTGTTTATATCACTGCTGCTTGACAGGGAATAGACTATATAATGGGACGCAGACAGTGCAATAACAGGAGAAGAACCTCAGTATTAAATTGTACTTGACCCAGCCCATTAGTGCTTTGCGTGCGCAATTCCATCAAACCCACTTGCGCCTAGACTTAGCGCATACTTGCGCTTATGATTTATCACATAACGCTGTGCTATCGCTCTTAAAATAGGGCCCATAATTTTCATGACAATTAAGCACATTTCACACCTAATTCTCATTACTGTGATGCATCTAGACATTTTTCTTTAGAGCTTTTTTTTTTAATTCCCATTTATTCAAGTGTGATATGCATCATAAATTAAAATAGAAAAACAAATACTACCATTATTTATAAATACTTAACAGTCTAAATAAAAAAATTTCACATTACAGTAATGATAACGTGATATTTTATGCATTACAGTAATGAGAATTTGGCAACAGTCTCATGGCCTCTTGTAATAATTTGTACAACTTGGTTCGTACGAAAACTTTTATTCCCATAGAGACCAACCAATCAACAAACAAATTTCAAATTAATACAAAACTTAGGAAAAAGTATAAGAATGCTCGTTTAAAACCCAAAATGTTTCTCTTTCTTCCATGGTACAAAATCTTGGTCTCTCTCTATGGGAGTAAAAGTTTTTTTTGGAACACGTTTTTGTACAAGACAATTCGTATGATTACGCCATCTCATACTATTATTACAATTTGTCATGAAACCAGGTAGGAAGTTGGGGGAATAGGCTTAATTTTCATGAAAATAATGTCACGATGTAAAATATCTTAAAAGCAAAATATCATTTCTTCTGATTTTGGGGAGGAAATATGACCCAGACATGTTCTTAACAGATTTGTTGAGATTCACCCCAATGCTAACTTAAGTAATTCAAACATATTTAAAATTCTGAAGGGAAGAATACAACAATCGAAATCCATTTTACATTGACCAAACAAAGATCATTGTGATGTCAGCATCTAATCTACTTGGTCTAACCACATTCACTCTGCATCAAATTTAAAGTGTCAGTCCATAATATATTCAGGGCGATTTTTGTATTAGAGTAAGAGCTCTGTCAGAATAAAGCTGGAATCATGATGAGCAAAATGCTTTTGATTAAGCGGTTGCGGTGCCAGAATAATGCTACTGTGAATGAATGAAACCAACAGCAGCTTTAAACAGTGCCTTCAGAATCAGTACCACATACTGATATATCACTTTGCAATACAAATTTTCTCATTCGAGTCTGCAATCTTTATAATATATAATATATCTATAGATCTTTGTAATATAAATCTACTATGAACAGAACGCAGTAAATACACAAATGTTGGAATCATTATACAAGTAAAACCATCCCACGTCTACAAATAAAAACAGTTAAAAGATAAAACAAATAAAAATATTTTTTAAGAATGTTTAAAAAAGGCTGTTACTCTCTCTCTCTCTCTCTCTCTCTATATATATATAAAAAACACAAATCTTAAGCATGTAAAACACATTGTCAACTATATAAAGAATGACAAATAAAAACACAAAAAACAAAAACAAGACAAACAAGGTCACAAGGCCAGAAAAAAATAACAAAACAAAGAAAAACAGACAAAAAAATGGGCGAAAACCCAAAGTGGAGTAGTCATACGTGACAGGTATATATAAAAATGAAGTCAAGGAACAGTGAATCAAATCCCTTTCCTTAATGTGTCTCATATTTAACGTACATGATACACACGAAAAAGAATGCCAAAGGTAGTTGCCAAGAGGCTAAACATGAGTCAGGGTCGTCAAACAAAATAATTACCTCTTAATCAGTCCAGAATCCAAATGTTAAATGTACAATCAAAGTCAAGCCAAACAATCTACTGTCAGCATGCATAATTGCGTATATATACACACAGTTCTATGTGCTGTTTAGAAGCACTGGTACACTGCCCCCTTTAGGTCAGAGGTGCAGCTCCAAAACTACATCAAAATAATACCATGCAGATTGTCTGAGAATCACAGTTGTCTCAGAGGTGTTTTTACGATTGTTTTCTGAGTGGAAGCTGGTGGTCTCGCTACTTCCTGGGTTGAGTAGTAGCACCTGCCCCTATAGTGAAAGGCCCATTACGTTGTGTAGCGATGCCCTTGGACAGACCAATCGGCAGGAAACGTTTCGCTTTACACCAGCCCTAAATCTCACCAGGTGGCACATCTGAAGGCGAAATGGTACATTTAAAATCATAACCAGCCCTTTTCCTCTTGTTTCAAAGATGTCAATAAAACTGACCATCTGCTGAGTAGAATAATAGTAGTGATACGATACTGCCCTTGATTAGCTGTAAAGGAATCTCAATACTAGACATTTATAGCTATAAAATAACAATGTGTTGAGAGAAGGAAAAATATAAATAGTTTCTTTTAAACCACAAATTGTGTTTTTTTGTATGACAAATCATCATTGCAGCCCTATACTTAATTCTTACAGCTAGTGGCAAAGAACTACTGTTTCAACAGCAAATTCATGCTTCAAAATAGTTGCTGTGAATTTACCACACTTGAATTCAAACTTGGCAGATGGAAAGCTGTTCCGTAACGGTGCATGCTGGTCAACCCTTTCGAAGAGGAGGACGAGGAGGAGGTGCTTATTTGGTCATTAGAGTTCAAATAAATCGCTACACATTGGCTTGCCTTGTAAAGCACTGGAAAATACAATTGCAAAGAGCTCCAATGATGTTTGCTCTTGGATAGCTGGCAACTACCTTACAAGTTTAGTTGTTATGTAATGTACAACACAAGCACAGTAAAATGACAGAACAGAAAACAGTAAAAAGGTTCATAATGGATATGAAACGTGACAATGTCTGCAGGGAGTTCCTGGTAAACATGCTGAGGGTTTTATTCCGATTCTTCAGGCCAGCCATTGACCCTCACGTGTCTCCACCTCTTGAAAAGCAAGAACAGAGGTGGAATGGGGCTCAACATCTTCAACCCCTCCTGTAACTAGTTTAAGGCAATGTTCTTCTCAATCCATCACAAAAAAGGCACAAACTCGCATTGTCCACTCTCATGGCTCTCTGTAGGGTTCCCAATTCTTCACTCTCTCCCAATCTCAGATCTCACCTTCCACCCTCGTGGGTCTCTCGTCAACAATGTCAGAAGAGTTTAGCAGTAACTTGGATGACAAATGGAATGAGTCCCTTTTTTCCTCAAGAAAAGACAAACAAGACAACGAATAAAAACAACAAGGGCACGGCCGCAATGAGGCTCACAGCCAAAGTCAGTCATATGGACTTTAGTGGCTCTGGAAAGAAAGGAAACAGAAGTTTGTGTTGAAAGCACCAGCTCTCACATCTAACAATGGAACATGAGCCTATGTCCTGCTCAAAAGTAAACGTCCCTGTGGACAGACCAGGTACAGAATCCTGGACGTTCTGCCACGGACACAGACTGACTAACACAGCCGAGACGTTTTAGACTGTTGCACTCTGGGTATCATGGAGGTTTCTTCAGGCCGTTTCGAGTCCCGTGCTCAAAGTGCGCACCTCTTGCCCTACCAGGCAGAGGCGGGACAAAAAATGAAACGGGTGGAGAGAGCAGAGTGAGGACAGAGGCCTTCAAGAAGCTCTGAGCCACGAGGGTCACCAAGGCAGTTAAACGGACCTTCTACAGTGGAGGTTCCTCTTCCATGGGCTCCTCCTCTGTCCTGTTGGGGAACATATACAAACATTCTTAATTTCATTATGAGAGCACTGTTCTCCTACACACACACACACACACACACCATAACAGAAAGTCGTTCAAAGGAGTACCTTTTCCATTTTTTAAATACCTGAAAATAAAATTTTGACAATACAAAATATATGTGGTAATCTCTGGGCAATGATATGTACAAAGTTTCGTGACATACTTTGACTTTATGTGTCAAATTATTGTCTTTGACGGCCAATTCGTTAAGGTGTTTCTAAAAAGCAGTGTCGGACACCAAAAATCCATTTGGTGGTTTTTGTGAGGTGGCTTTGTATGAATATGATCTGAGCCAATTGTGGCAAAGATAAGACAAACTTTACAGCAGAAGTAGTGAAAAACGGTTTGAAAAATCATTCAACATGACATAAAGATGTACCGCAAAGCTTAAAAGTAGTTAATTAGAGTATTCTGTAGGCTCCCAGAAACATATGGAGCATTATGGAATTATAACTTTAGGCTTAATTATTAGAATTATAACAAAAAGTTCCAAAAGTTCTAATGTTCTAAAGTTCGAATATTCAAAAGTTCTAATGATTTTTGCACATGCTCGAAGCACTTTGGCAACTAGGTGGCGCTGTCACTAAAACACAGCACATTGAGGGTATTTACATGCATGGTCTTACTCTGATTGTGCTTAATAAGTTGACAGCTTGTAAGGTCATGTAAATGCCTTAAACAGTTTTCCTTCAAAGGGGTAAAGTAAAAAAATGGTTTAAGCATAAAACCAATCGACACAGGAAGATTTTTGCCCATTACTGTTTTCGAAACACTCTGTTTGTGGTGGAGGAAAACGCAGTTCCAGGGTGGATGAGAGGCAAAAACGTAGCAAAATCAATACGTTTTCAACATGAAAATGTATTAGTGTGGACGTGAGACCCTCCCCAATCAGTGTGCCAAATATCACAACTTTTTATCATATGGTTATAGGGGCTGCCATAGACCCCAAAATAGAAGATGCAGTATAACTTTAATAGGTTAACCATATACAGTAGGTGCCTTTGTATCTTTGATACTTGGCCCATAATAAGAATAACAGGTAATAACAGGGAGGTGTAAACCTGTGCTAGTCGCATGTACAGTATGTGTAAGTGTGTGACTGTGTAAGGACGATCCAGAAACCTCAAGCATCTGTGCTCAATGTTGCCTGTGTGTTTTCAATTAGAACTCTGGCAGAGGGTGTTTCTCAGAAGCCCAGTGCTGCTGGACGTCTGCCCCGCACCAGCAGTGCTAATTCAGAGACTCTTCTAAAACACCGCTGTCCAATCAAAGTACCCTCACATATTCATAAATACACATGCGGTCACATATAGAGACACACTCTGGAAGCTTGGTCTGAGCGAATACATTATTAGACACAATATTAGATAGTTTTCTCATCATTTACTCACCAAACCTTTGTGTCTTCCATTGAACACAAAGAAGATGCAGATTGATAGCCTCAGTAACCACTTTGATTGCATTTTTTTCTCTCTCCATGCAATGAAAATTAACTATCCCAGTAAGCGTCCAAATACTTTTGGGGGCCACTAACACACACACATACACGCACACACACACACACCACACTATGAGATGAGATGAGCGCACCTCATTCCCATGTGCTTGTTGGCCACAGACAGGGAGGCCATGGCGGTCACAGTCTCTGCTTCTTCAGTTTCACACCTCTGAGCCTCCAGCAGAGAGTAGCCCAGAGTCGAGGCAGATCGTTGCAGCGAGTGCCAGTATTTACCTACGGTGCAAAACAAGGTCAAAGGTCAGCACCAAACATGTAGTAAAAGGGCACATATATGTAACACTGAAAGAAGTACTTGATCATTTAAAAAAAAATTTGAACATGGAACACAGAGAAGCAAAATGTCATGGACCCTGTTTACACCTGGTGTTAAGATGCGTTTCGGGTGATCCGATCACATCTGATCAGCTCTAAATACAGGTCTAAACAGCGTCTAAGACGTTTTGTGATCGGATCACAAAAAACACATATGAAGGTAGTCAAAAATACATGTGACCACATCGCATTTTAAGTGTAAACAGTGATCTGTCCTCCTGTATGTGTCCCGGACAACAGCGAAGCGCCACCCCTCACCTGTCAATCAACTTTCTTTGTCTTTTATAACTTTTTTTTTTCGGTTTATTATCATACAGTAACACACTGACACAATGACTGATGTATGTCATCATGAATCAGAAACTCTCCCATTGAAAACTCCACTAAATGGTTTAACAGAAAACGGCAGAAAATGTAGTTTTTCTGTGATAAGAAATCCTGTCAATCCAGAAGCACTGATAACTTCACATACATAACTGAATAACAGTACAGAATACATAGTTCTACTCGTGGATATCTAGTTTACTTGCTACCGAGTGCCTCTAGCAAAAAACTGATTATCTTTCAAAGATTTGATGCCACCAACCATGCAAGTTTTGGCCTATCCAGTGATTAGTTCTTTCCCCAAAATTCTATCAGCCTGGTACCTTAAAATCACAACTTGGTTTCCAGGTGTACTGATAAAATAAAACCTGTGTGCCCTTACTATGAGGTTGTGGAAAGCCTGCAAATCAGATTAGTGCTTGTCAGATCAAGAAAGTGCTTGCTAGTTTGAACAGTGATCGAACTTAGACTGTGTGCTTGCACTCACTATGGACTTCCAGAACTTTCTCCATGGAGTGAACGGCATTGGGGTTTGGCCTCTGTTGCAGCACTTCTTCAGGGAGAGGTTCCAACTGAAAAGAAGATTACAGATGTAAGTTTACACCATTGCACATAGATCCTCTAGTCTAGTGGCTTCACCATACTCAACATTCGATTAAATGAGGGAAGGAAGTATTTCAAGTGTTTTGTCAGGACTACAGTGAGATTCTACTGAAGTCAATGAGCCCAAACAGTGCGATTGTTGGTCCATGACACTATCTTAATCCAGTATAACACCACTGAAAATACTGTATATAAACTGTTACAAACCGTCTTAACAAGGAGCGACATCATGAGTTTCCAACATCAAGTAAAATTTCTGTCCTCACTGAAAGCAAAATACTGAAAAGTTGAAAAATCAAAGTCAATCAAACTAATTTGATATTTAAACAAGCAGTTTACCCAAATTTGAGAATTTGTGTTGTTTAGCACTAAAAACAATGCTAGTTTTCACGTGAACACATGTGCCACTGTGAACAAGCTTCTATTGTATATTCATTAATGCACAATGGACAGCAAAATTTTCATTGAAAAATTATGTAAATGCTTGTATGCCTTCAGAAGACGTAGAAATTGAAACACAAGCCGCATGGACTACTTTTATTATACTTTTCGGATCTTTTTATGCTTTAAAGGGAATCAGCTTCCATTGAATTGACAAGACGGACCTGGCTATTCATTTTAAGGACATTTTGTTGATTGCTTGGTTTCTGTGGCAATGCATGGGTAGCCCTGCCCACAGTGAAGTAGCTGTACTGTATATTCAACATCAAATATGTTTTGATAGGCTGTGATTGTGTGGTGTCATGCAATATCTTGTTTCCAGAGTGGACAGATGTATCAACTGTCACTTTGCACCAGGCAAGGACACTCTGAGGTAAGATCATTGAACAACTGACAACACGCTACAAAATTCACGTCAATGAAGTATTTATGGAAGCAGGCCCCACTGCTTTTTGTTTGCAGGGGACCACCACAGATGGTTACCTGACATTAAATGCAATAGCAAAGCAGTGTTTATACTCTGATGGGGGATCCCAGATGTGTTGATTTCTGTACTCAAAGATTCCCAACACAAAGCCAACAATACAGGGCTTTGTGCATTGTCACACTTCACAGGCAAAGTTCACGACAGCTCAGGGACCAACGGGGCCAGGGCCCAGAGGAAACAGCGAGCATACAACGCTACATTCCTGATGTGGAATGATACCATTTCCCGCTGGCTGAGGGCTGCATTTTTTCACCCCCACAAGAAAAACAGAAAATCTATCGCCAAGCGTTTCATGTGCAAACATTAAAGAGGAAGACAAAGGCATGCATGCTGCCATTCAGAAATCATAAAGAATTTGCATGACAAAGACGACAAAAAATAATGGGGAAAAGAAAAAGTAGGGTGGAGTTATTTTGAAATATTAGCAAGCAGAGAGAGAAAGAGAGGGAGAGATCATGCTCTACTCCTCAGCCAAGCTGGAAGCTTTGGTTTAATTAAAACAAATAAAACGAGGGCAGGGGGACTGAAGGCCGTCTGAGGAGACCGAGACTTTAATCCTGCTGTGGCACGACACACAGACATATCAAACCCCCTCGGCATTTCAAACACAATCACGCTCATAGTAAGATCACATCCTGACCTATTCTTCTCGTACAGATAAGTACATTTGCATGCACCTTAACATTTTGAATTCAGTTAGACTAAAGCCATAGTTCATTTATCAAATATGTAATGTAAATGCTTTAGTCCAACTAATTGTACCAGTTAGATTTTTGCAAAGACAGACAAACAGATCTAGATAATGCGATTAAATCTCAGATGAATGCATGTATACATGTTAATCGGACCATGATTAGCCTCCTCGTGCATGTGCCGAAACTTCCTCAGCCGACATCGTTACATCAAATATTCAATTATAATGAATTCTGTCATGTGTATTCGGACATCCAGATGAAGACTGTAGCTGAGGCTGCAGTCAGCTATGCCAAAAACCTGGGGCACATTGAAAAGATTCTCAGGAAACCTATAAAAAAAAACAAAAAAGCATCCTTTTCCACCAGGAAATGATGGGGGGAAATAAGGAGTGAATGGGATCTGGAAAAGATGTGAGCCGAATTCAAACTTGCATTGCCCACATGAGCACCAAACCTCAATCTGCTAACTGCAGGGTGACGGCACTGACGGTACACTAAGATTTACACACCTGTCTTTAGACAGGTAGACAAACCCTTTCTTTGACATGCATACTGTATGCGAGTGTGTTGCTGAGCTAGTGGAAGACTGCCATGACCTTTCAGTACCTCGCGTGTCAGGAGGTATGCCAAACAAGTGCAAGTGCAGTACAAGGCCAACAACCAGGGTTGCCAGACACAAAGCTCTCACACTGAACAAAAGGGAGCCTTGTTCAGCCACTGGCACCCCACACACTGAGATCTAATGGATGTACCATAACCGCTCTCAGAAGATAGTGCACACGCAACACCTCTCTTGCTTCCCTTAACGAGTACTGCAACACATTCTGAATACAGTGTTTGTTCTGAGGGAAAAAGTCTCGTGGTAGGTCACGTCTCACTGACATTTATTTTGTGGGAGCAACTTGGCAATCTACTCGAGGTGGAGAGCTTATTCCAAGCTTGGTAGAAGCCCACAAGACTTCCTGAGAGGTTCCTACTTACGAGTTCAGAAATCGTAATTGGACTTGGTAATTTCATAATTATTTCACTTTTTTTATTACATTCTGACAAAGAAAGGTAGCTCATTTAGCACTAAAGCAACAGAATTAAGAGCAAAGAATGTGCATAGAGCAATTTATCATTTATCTGCATATTTTTATCATGCTGCAAAGACAATGATTAAAAATTTAGTTTTCTCATGCAAGCAAGTTGCCTCATAAACAGGTTAAATAAGTAGTATTTCTGGCAAGTTTGATAACTTTTCTAATCACAAGTACACAAAATGCATATAAACAAAATTTTACATTGAAAAAGAAAACTGGAAGGTAAACTGTGTCATTTCTGTGCCATTAAAGACAATAAACAAAAATTGCTAAGATAATGATTGTGATTTTTGAAGGTTTTTAAAACCTGTAGTGTTCTACGAAAGATAAAGTTATATGGGTTTCAACAACATGAGGATGAGTACTGTAAACAATGACAGAATTCTTAATTTGGGGTAATCTTTCCCTTTACGTTTTCATTGTCAATGTTGACACTACCAATACCAATTTGAGTCCACCATGATTCTTTATTTGACATGCCCCAACTCGAATGGCTCAAATTCAGACAGTATAATTTCCCCACTAGTAACTACAACATTGTGGTGGAGTTCATCTCTGTAAATACAATCATTCCGATGTGACTTGAAGGCAGCAGTCCCATATGGAGGGGTGAAAAGTCTGTGTGTGTCTGAGGCCAGCTGGTCATTCATTCACACTTTCCCACTGTGCGGTTTGACTAGGTCAACGCTCGTCTCCCTGGAACGCTCCCTCAGGAATCATCTTGGTTCAGCCCGTCCCTTCTCAGCTCCCCAACCCTGCTGCGATCGCGACCCTCTCCTGCCATGGCACTGGCTGAGGGGGAAGAGGCCGATCTGTCCATCATTGTGACGGACAGCCCTGCCGCACGTCTATAAACTTTAATAGGTCTTGTCAGCATGCGCCAAGCAGCCTGGCAAGTATGAAACACATGCCAGTTGCCAGCAAACACCTTGACAGTGGGATTTATTTGATTTTCCCCCTCACCCGTGGCCTGAGCGTGAGGGCCCTCGCATTCTCCAGGAAAAAGAAAAGCTTTTGTTAGGACGGTTCCTGTCAACCTGCCTGTGGCAATATAAATTCTGTCTGTAGAGAATGGGGCATGTCCTTCAAACAAGCATAAATGGAAGCCAAGCGAACTTGGGGCGGAATGCAAAGCAGGGTTACAGAAAGAGAAGAAAAGTGGATTGCAAGGAAGCAAAATGATTTGAGAACATTTTACTTGCACGGCAAACATTTAAGGAATAGTTCACCTAAACGTCTTTTTAATACAACAGTAGTCGATAGTGCCTCCATTTAAAGCTTAACAAAGGACCACAAAGTATTAAAAGCTGCCCGTGCAACTTTGGCAACTTTTGCGCAAGAGTGACAACATTTTTATGAATAATGCCTTCAGAAAAATATGATGCACGAGTCGCATGAACTACTTTTGAGATACTTTTGGGTCATTTTTAAGCTTAAATGTAAATCGACTGACATTTAATTGACAAGACGGACACAATATTCTTTAAAACATTTCCTTTTGTGTTCCACATAAGAAAGAACATCATATAGAACATTAAGAACAGGTCAGGATGAGTAAGTAATGACAATTTCCAATTTGAGAGCTCTCACTGTTGGTATTTTGCAAGAAGAATACACATGACCAGACCCGACAGATCTGATTACTGTTCACGGTACTTTCCCACTGTCACCTCGTATTTTCGCAGTGACCTGGCAAACAGTCCTTGTGTTATACCGAACAGCGGATTTTGGAACTTCGACCAAAGGCATCGAGGTAAAAGCTTGCATGTTTACTGTAGCTGGTGGGTAAACACGGGGAGAACTTCACTGGTGACTGGCAACAATTAGCCAATTAGGATGCTGTTTATCATATAATTGCTAATGACCACAATTTGGAGAGCAACATCTGCTTGCACACATCCATCTATGATTCATGGGTTCAGGGTTGAATGACGTTAGAGCCGAAGCATCATTCATAAGGTATTTATCCAGTCAGACCTTTGATTACTTACCAAAAACCTATGCAAAAAACAGTCCGAGAATTAACCATCAGAGCCTCCTCTAATATGACTCATTTTCAAAGGAAACACAATCCTCATTACATCAGTAACTTGTTCTCTTTAAAAGAAGAAGTATATTCCTCACACTAGGCCAGTCAGTAAAAGAAATAGTTCCCCTAAATACAAAAATGTGGTCAGTATTTACCCTCATCTTGTTCCAGGCGAGTTGAGTGGTTTGAGTAGCTAGAGCACCTGTTATCCCATGAGACTCCGGTTCAAACATGCAAGCAACCTGCAACTCTTGAGCTCTAACTACATCATCTACTCACTGACCTGAACTTCACTTCTGTTACAATGTGGGCTTCAATGCGATAATAAAACATCTGCTTCCTGCAATACTAATTACAGTCTGTGCTCTTGTTTCTGAATATCTATTATCTGGCCTGGGCTTCTCTTCTTGGGTCGTCAAATGATTGTGCAGCTGAACTGTCAAGACCCTCTAAGTGGGTGCCATGAAAACCAAGTAATGTGTATCTAAACTAGGCCACCAATTTTCATAGTTGGAGCACCGAAGCAAAAAAGTCACAAAGATAGAGTCTGTTTCCAGAAGTAAAAATTCCATTTGTTTTCTGACATTGTTGATTTTTTATAGATAAAAAATAAACCTTTAAAAACAGACCAAATGTAGGCTTCGAGGTTGTTAACCGATGGTTTATGCTTCTGTTGATGCCATCAGTCCAAGGTATTTCAACTTCATTTTAAAAACATCTTGCTTAATAGCAGAAATCCTGGTGAAGAACTACACTACCCATGATCTTGACAGGAAAGATCCACCAATCAGAGAATCATGGCAAACAAAGTCCACCAATAGATCACTGCAGTGACCGCCCACTTACATGAATCAATGTGAATGATGCATCCGAGTCGGTCTCCATACCCTCTCAAACTACTTATATATTTGTACAGTGTATTTCTGAAAATTTTGCACTAAACTTACAACATATTGTTTCTACACTTATAATCATCAACTTTGAATCAATTGTTTGATATTTTTCCATTCATTTTGATTACATCATACACAATGCTTTAAGGGACTGTATTTCATTCCCTCATGAAAGACGGTAAGTACACAATCTTGTACATTTTGTCTTTTTGTCAGATTTTCAAATACTCAAATCAAAATCTGTAATGATGTAATTCACCTAAGAGCTGGTTGGTCTGGTACATGGCTTAGAACACTTTTACAAAGGATTTTATGAAATCACAATGGAAAAAAATTAATGTGAAAATACTTCAGAACCAAAACGGCTAATAAAGTAGGCAGGCACATTTGTACTCTATTGAGTCGAGCCAATGAAGAATCACAAGCTCACAGTCTAGATGCACTCTAAACTTTCCAAACAGCTTCAGGTGATGTAGATCGCAAAGTATGAGGGAATTATAATGCAAAAATACAAAATAAGTAAATACAGGAGCACTTTCGTTGTGGAATAAGCGGAGCCGTAGCTCTTTAAAGGAAACACCCCAGAGTTACATCTTAAATGCAGTTATATTTAATGCGTTATAGCTTTATTAAAGTTCAAATAATACGGAAGCAGATCATGTAAATAACTACAAACTCCGAAACTGACATTTCTATGTGGATTGCGCGAATGTCCCAATCTAAGGGGAAGAGACTGAAACTAGTGCCCGACCGATATATTGGTCGGCCGATATTAGCCTTTCACCGATATATCGGTATTGGTGTATATTTTACCGATATGTGCAGATATGAAAACTTTTTTTCAGAACATATAATGCAGAAAACAATGCTTTAGAATTGGTGTCATAGCGTAGTTTGTCCAGCAGAGTATGCTCCGACTCCATTGTTTACAGAGCTGACTCTGAGCTGACGGTGGCTCTGCAGACAGGGTGGAGTTAAACGGTGTGGATTTGAGCGATCTCTTCTCCTTAAATTGCTAAAATAGTTTGTGAAATACATACTGGAAAGTTAATAAAAAATGACCCCATCGTTTTATATAACTAATATAACGTTAACCCTGTCCCTGGCAACCATGTCACTCCTGTTTATCACATCTCTTTGCTGTTAGCCAGCCATAGTTTGTCAGTGCAGTCAGTAATGTAGCAGATTGAAAGGTAAACATCAGAGCATCTTTTTGCAGCTCAGCAGACAACGGTTTGGTGGTGGATTGTGTCTGTTGAGTGTTGATTTCACGCTTCGCTGTTACCTAGTTGGTGAGACGCAATGCTGGAAAGTAAATAAAGTCCATATTTTACTCTCCGTGGCAACGAGCTTACAGCTAACTAGCTAACCACGTAGCTACTTTCATTGTTGTCAGCGTCTAATGCATTCACCAAACTGTTTTGCTCAGGATTCACAGTTTGGAACCCCTTCAACCAAACAATTCCAGTCGTTGCATTTACAAAATGTAATATTTAAAAGTCTGGTTTTCCAGACATTAAAATAGTATGCGTAATAAAAGTAGATTTAATAAATAGTATATTCGCCCTGTGTAAATAATAATATATAGGAACTGTATCTAAAATAAATGAGGGGTGATAAATACTAATACAACAGGCAGGAAAAACAGACATTTATTTATTTGAATATCCTATATATAAATTTTGAATGTACTGAAACTTGACACCGGGCAATGCACCCTGAAAACGGCACCGTTAGATCGGTTTCATGCTGAAGAGCCGCTTAAAAGTATGTTTTTTTTCTCTCGTAAATGAAAACGAGTGTAAATGCCAACATCATCATATATGTCGAAAGGACTGATGCCTGTCAACCAAAACATGAGCTCATTGATGTCATTAAGTCAGTCTGCTTTTTTATTCCATCAGTTGCTCCTGGTCGGAGGCTGCCGTATATATTTAGTTTATACGTTGGGTTACGTCCGACATAAATGTAATGGTGCAACGCTCAAATATTTAGTGGAGCGTAAATTGTGACTTAGTGCCCATTTACGCCACAACTAGGCAAAGTTGTAACATATGTATAGCTGGTGCAACCGGCCCCTGATGTTTATTTAGCTATTTATTTTATTTTAATTTATTATTTATTTAAATGGTCAGCATTTGACTGATACTAAACAGTACTGATGTTTATATAGCTATTTATTTTATTTGTATTTATTCTTTATTTTAATGGTCAGCATTTGACTGATACTAAACAGTACTGATGTTTATTTAGCTATTTAGTTTATTTTTTATTTATTCTTTAATTTAAATGGTCAGCATTTGACTGATACTGAACATACAGTACTGATGTTAATTAAGCTATTTACTGTATATTTATTTATTCTTTATTTATATGGTCAGCAATTGACTGATACTAAACAGTACTGATGTTTATTTAGCTACTTATTGTATTTTTATTCTTTATTTAAATGGTCAGCAATTGACATACTAAACATACAGTACTGATGTTAATTAAGCTATTTATTTTATTTTTATTTATTCTTTATTTTAATGGTGGGCAACTGACTTATACTAAACATACAGTACTGATGTTTATTTAGCTATTTATTGTATTTTTATTTATTCTTTATTTAAATGGTCAGCAATTGACTTATACTAACAGTACTGATGTTTATTTAGCTACTTATTGTATTTTTATTTATTCTTTATTTTCTCAGTGTTCATTTCTAGAATTTGTTGACAATGTATAATAATAATTTCAAATGTTCTTTGATAAAAATATTTGTTTAAGAAAGCAGCCTTCTGAGTACCTTTGCATAGTCATATCGGTGCAAAATCGGTGAAAAATCCACATAGAAGAGTCTGTTTTCATTCCAGCTCAAAAATTAGCTATATCGGTCACCATATTGGTAATCGGTGAATTTTCCCTCTCTAAAATTGGTATTGGTCTCAAAAATCCCATATCGGTCGGGCTCTAATTGAAACTGCACCCGGCTGATGCACACTGTGTCATGATAATCGTTAGATTAATCGATTATCAAAATAATCGTTCTGATAATCGTTAGATTAATCGATTATCAAAATAATCGTTAGTTGCAGCCCTATTTATCAGCATAGAAATAATAAAAAACATTCAGTTAATTAACAGTTAATTATAATTAAAGATCTGCTTTTCAGTCAAAACGCGGCAGCATCAAATCAGTATTAATGCATCATATTTAACAATAATTCAGTGAAGACTTGGAAACAACTGAGAGAAGTACTTTTTACCTGTAATAATGTTTTCCATGTATCTGGATTAGCCGTGCATGTACAGTGTATGTAGTAATTATACATAGTTGTTAAAAAGGTCTTCATTCACGGAATGCGACATCCACAATGGGCAATTAGGCAAAGAAATGTGTGATGCAGCAGTTTCTTTCAGTATCAAAACACATGCTTCATTTTTTGGGGCAACATGAAGTGGTGTAAAAGAAATTTACTGTGACAAACCCACACAGCTATAAATTTGTTCCCAATTTCGGTTACGTTCTGCAAAAAATGTCGTTCTTTTCGGTTTTAGTTTTTATTCCTTGAACCCTTTTTAGACCCTGTTTATGGCATACGCTTCATCTGTACTTTGTGGATCCCAATTTCCTTTGATTACTTTAAGTCTGCCTCTGTCTCTCTTGCCGTCATTGACCCTGTCTGCAAGAGGTGTGAAACTAACTGCTTTCAGATGGGCTGCTATGTCAGTGTCTGAAAGCTAAAAGAGAAGAGAGGGCAAGCGTGAGATGCCGCTTTAACTTTGAGCCCCCATCTGAACATCTCTCCAGGGAGTGCACTCTATAGATCAAATTACCATGATGTCACACCGCAGGCAACTGCGTTTCTGGATTCTTTTGGGCAGCAGATTTCAATGGTGGATATGGGAAGCGCTGCAGTTATAATAATCTTTTAAACATTATATAATGTAATAATGTTGTAAATGGATATCTATGGTTTACAGTGAATAAATATATGTAGGTTCTTTCTGAACCATTGGCAAAACAAGTTTAAACTTTGTAAAAAATGCCCAACAAACAACATTTTTTGGGCATTTTTTCAAGCAAAGTGGCCACTGAACACAGTTCTTTTCTGTGATTTAAAAAACAAAACAAAAAACAAAACAAGAGGTGCTGCCGCCTAGCGTTTTATTGTAAACATTAATTTCATCTATAGGCAGCTAAAACTGTATTTAAACAGGCTCTTACCAAGCAGTTTTGATTGCTCAATACCTCTGTCTCCTCTGCTTTTCATGCTATGACAACAAACCTTTCCACGGGGCAAATTGGAGATGAAGGCAGCGCCAGGCAGACCTCCAGACTCCCATTTTGCCTTCACCGTTCCAGTGACCCGAGTAAAAGGCATACACTGGCACAGGTAAACCGATTATGGTTATTGCATTAAGACCGTCAGTATGCAGTTCCCCTCTAAGGTTCAGTTCAGTTAGTGTATATATTTTCTGATTTATAGCCGTGGAGGCACTCAGTGCCTTGCGGGTAAAAGAAAAGGCAGCCCACCTCTCTTGTCCATGTGTGGTACGGGACACACAAGGAGATGCACGACTAATTTTTACTAGTTGACTAGTTAAGTAGTTGACTAGTTGGCAGTTCAGTGTTTTCCTCTAAACTTTTTTTCATTATTCATGCCAATGCATGCTGCATTATCATGAATGTTGCAGAAACAATATCACTGCATGCATGAATCTGCCAAACATTGAGCTGTTTTGCTCAAGGGAGACCTGGGTTCGAGTCTGGCAGGGACATGTCTCTCTCTTTTCCCTTTCCTATTTCCTATCTCTCTGTACAACTATGTCTATCAATAAAATGTGGCAAAAAGCCCCCCAAAATACATCAACTCCCCGCATATAATATCTGTACATCTAATTCCTGGTGCACAAGTAACACAGAGATCACGCTGTCTAATTGTACCATTTATTTTCTCCTCATCTCCAGAATTCCACATGGAGTCAAGCCAGCAAACTTTTTACTGTTCCAGGAATGTATTCACAGGCTTGTCTCAAGAGCTACAATAACACCAGAAATGAGGCCCGTCCTCTCTCATCTGACGGTAAAAGTGGCAAAACCATTCCTCACGGTGCTAGGCGCTTTATTTCACATGGTCAGCTACAGCTAACCTCTGGGAAGCCGTATAATCTCGGCGCAAGTGTAAACGATGGGATCCACATGGGTTGGCCCTTTATTCTAGCAACTGGATGCTATTGAAAGAGATTTTAAGAGCCACATTGTGCCAGTGTGAATGGTTCCAGCGGGTTCTCTCTTAACCTACTTAAATTTCAGATTGTTTCTCACCAAAACCTATCATATGCCTTCAGAAGTCTTGGAATATGATGCACGAACTACTTTTATGATACTTTTGGGTCCATTTTTAAACTTTAAAAGTATGGGACTTTCCACTGCTATTGTACTGACTATACGAACTGCAATATTCATTAAAAAAATCACCTTTTGAGTTCCATTAACAAATAAAAGTCATATGAGTTTGGAATGACATGAAGGTGAGTAAATGATGGCAGATTTTCATTTTTGGGAGGGGTATTCATTTTAGCCAACTAAAATAAACGCTGTATGGCATACTCTTGGGTTGCTGCGTGTCACTCTCTCAAAATATGCACATTTTCTTACGTTTGAAAGACTTTAAACTCACTTAGAACTGTTTTTAGCATCCAACTCTGTCAAATACATCATCACACACAGTATGACTGACCACTCTATTTTTATAAAGTCAGCTCTACAAAGAGGGCTCTATAAATTCCTGCGGAGAACACATATTAAATACAAGTGTAAAACTAAACTCCTGAACACAATTTCCACTTTGAGGAGGCGGAACAGACAGAACAAATAAAATAAAGGAGAGTATATTTGATTTAGAGTTAGAAAGGTCTTGAATGAAAGACAGAAATAATAGTAGTGACAGGGACAGAGCACGAGGAGATGGGAGATGAGAAAAGCAAAGAAATGATTCAAAGAGTCAAGTGGATGATTCATCCCCAACAGCATTATTTGTCTTGTTTTTCTGTGTGCGGACAGTGATCTGTTAGCTTTTCTTTTCCTCGCTCTCTCAGACTGGACTGTGATTGCTGAATCTTGGTGGTTGGCCAACACAAAGGGAGTGCTTCTAACTACACACCCTGACAAACATCCAGTCTGTGACACCCTATACTAAAAGTGAGTAGGAGGACAGAGGGCAGGGCGGGACAATAAGGATGGCCTGACGACCTGGGGCCAGTGTGAGGAGGTGGGCCAGTTAAAGGAACCGTCACTTGCTCAGTCAGGCCGGTGCTGCATTTATGCTGTCAATTCAGTATATACTGTACTGTATGTTCATAGTGCTGCTGAGCAAGTAAGTGAGTAAGGGATTGCACCCAGAGGATGTGTTCTCGCATTAAATGAAGCACAGCAGACAGGAAAACAATGCAGGGGACTTGCGATGCATTTTTTAAAACTTGAACATGTATTTTGAACTTGACACGTCGTGTTTAAAAAAAATAAAAAAATAAAACAGTATTCACGACATCTTTCTGACAGTGTCCTGTCATGTCTATGCCTGTCAAGTGTCCAGTATGGAGTTACACTATATAGCTGTATAATTTAAAGCATTAATTGCAAGTTGTAAACTCCATTAAAAGTTCTTAATGCATTAACTAATTATAACATGTACAAATTTTAATGTTAAAAGTTTATTAGTATATGTTGTAAACGACCGACTGAGTATTAAGTAACAACATTAGCTCAACTAATTGAGTGAGTTTGAGTTTGTCATGGCCGGTGAGTTGACAGAGAGAGCAGCTGGGATACTGCAACATTGAAAGTGGTACTATTGTAACTGTAGTTTGCTTTTAACCATCGAAAAGAGTAAAGTTAGGTCCCCAGACTTTGTTTTGATCCTGCATAACCTTCCTAGAGATCCCAACGTTAGGAATGAATGACTAATTCATAAGGTCCTGAACGAATCAATATGGGGATAAAGGTTTGGATTCTTTGGATTCATGAATGAAATGAATTCTTCTGAGAACCAAGGATTCAGGCTATGCAAAGAAACTTGTATTGAAAGATGAAGAATTGGCAACAATATTGGACAGGACACAACGTAATGCCGGTGAGTAACAAGTGTAATTCTAATGTTTCATCTGCCTGTGTTTGCTTGATATGTACAAAATTGTGTTAGTTTGAGCTATTTACACTGTTTTAATTGTTTTTATATCAAGAAATCTTGTATGCCTGGTAAGAATTGGGGAGCAACAGTGTGATGATTTTGTTCAGTTTTCTATTGTTACTTCAGTCGAACAACTGTTGTAATTTGATTGTGTGCTTTACATTTAAATTGTGACATACAGTACGCTCATATCATTGATTGCCTGCAATGAGTGCTTTTAGGGGATTTAGTAAATCGCTCGCAAGTTTTAATTGTTTAATTCTTGGAAAAAAATACAGTTCCACACTTGTATTGGCGGGAGGGTGTTTGCTTTTCAATGATAGCCAATCAAACCAGTGGGCGTGTCTTGAAGGTGCAGTACACAGAAAACCAAGCGTTTCAGACAGTGGGCCAAAGGCATAGTAGGAAAAGTGTCAAGTAATGCTACATTATGACTGTTTTTGTGCAGAAAACATTACTAACTAGTGTTGTCAGCATTAACGCGTTAACGCATTTAAAATGTATACGCATTAATTTTTTCTTAATCGTGATTAAGGCATGTACCGATTTGACACTAGATTCTGTTTGACACAGTCTGTTGATGCTCCGCCCAAATTTAACACAATTTCAACTTTGTACCTGTTGCCGCCGAGCTTCTGAAGCGTCAGCTAATGATTACCAGACAATTCGAATTAATTATATTTCCATCGGCAGTGCCAGCACTAAAAGCAGAACAAGACGCGCTTTTTATATAGAGTTCAACGCGCCACTTGCTGCCCTGAAACAAATCATGTGCATTCCATATTCAAAGTGAAAAGACAGACTGATGACAATAAATATTGTGGAGGATGAGGGTTTAAGAGATTTAATGTGCATTGCAATTAAATAGTAGTTAGTAGTAGTTCTATCAATCAGTCAACATCCCACTTAGTCTTTGGGAAATATTTAATGTTACTTAAACTGGTGCTGTTTTAGTGAATTTCTGTCTATGTACTGTGGAGTTCGGAAAATGTTAATAAAGCATCATTGTTACATATTGTTTTGTTCTAGTATGTTGTTCTTTCTAAAGAAGGAAATAAATGCATTTTGGCAGGAAATAAGTATATATAGAGACAAATTTCAGCACTTTTAAAATCTGAGATTAATCGCGATTAAACATTTTAAACTACTGACAGCTCTATTACAAGCATTACAGTATAAGTGAACCTCAAAGATAAAAATAAATAAATAAATAAATAAATATTCATGACAGGACCCCTTTAAGGCCAGTGAAAATGTTACCAGGGCAAGACAAAATATAATCTACCAACAGAAAAAAAAAAAAAAAAAAAAAAAAAAAAAAAAATTCCTTTTTAATGAGCCCTGGAGGGTGTTGTCATTCTGTGAAATCCCTCCATCTTTTCCTCCATTCCCAAAGCCATATTCATTCCTCCCATCTGATCTGCAGTCTGCTCTTACCTCGTTTCCAAGCAAAGCAGAAACACATGCTTCAGAGGCATCGCAAATGGCTGTGAGGTCATGACCCCCCTCCAGGGCGAGCACCAGCCGGCCACCGGCCAGTCCCATCAGCTGCTTGGTCAAGTAGCCAAAACCTGCCAATGGGGAGACACGAAATGCAAGTGGGGGTTAGAACTCGCCCAGAAACTCTGGTTGCTGGCCTTTGATCAAAGGACCCACAGAATGAAGAAAAGACAGAGAGAGGGAGTATTACATCACATTTTCTCTTTTAAAGAGATGGTATTCTGGATTTACAGGGCCTAAACATATAATACAAGGCAGGTTTAACTTTAATAAATGTGGCTTAGTATTCTGGGTCCAGGCAACTATGCATCTGACTCTTAGTATAGGACTCTCTTAGATGAATATATCTATTGTTAATTTTTCATTGCCATGATAGGGCCCATCTACACACACTTTGTCCAATGAGATGTTCTGTATACAGATCAACAGCCTATGAGAGAAGAAACTGTCCAATTCAACTCAACAAGTGAAATTCTGTGATTGAGAACTCAAAACACACGTTGTGCAGTATTTTGCATGCACCAAACACAAAATGCAAAAAAAATAAATAAAAAAAAATAAAACAATTTGGGGGGTGTTAATTACTATTCCTAAACATTGGTTAAAATTTACAAAGGAAATAAGATCTTCAGTTTACCTAATAATTTTAGGTAGATTTACTTAATAATTAACAGTAAAATATTTCTTTAATTAGAAGCATTATATTTCCTTTGATAAAATTACACAAAATGTTTTCTAATAATTCAATTAAAAACAACCACATACAAAAGCCTCATAAAAATCGATTTCACGTACGCATGAGCACATGCGTTTTCCACGATAAGAGACTCGGCCGGTGACAGAAATAACAGACATCCAGCAGGCTCAACAGAAAAATGGCATTTGGACACAGAATTTAAGGATAAGACATATTTTTTTTTTTAATATATTATACTTGGCAAATTGAAAGGAATCTGACATTTATGTGAGTTTTATACTGTTTTTTTTATCCGAGTGGATAAGACTTAACAAGTTCATATAGATCCAGCTGCTGCCAGCTCAGGAACATTTTACAAAGGGCTGAATAAAATCCTTTGTCAGGGGTTAAGATAATGTGATAAAGTAACATTCAATTTATTGTTTTGCAATTAAAGTGTAACCAAACTTTACGTTATCATAAGTATAGACTAGCCATCGGGATTAAAGCGTGCAGCGCATCCGCCGGCCGCAGCGCGAGAGCAGAACAGGACAACCACCGGTCTCTCAACCGACGAACCTGCATTGCGCTCGCGCCCTCAGTAGTAAACACAGTGCGAGTTGCGCAGCCCATTTGAATTCAACACAGAATCAGCTGTTATATACTTGTGTAATATGGAAATCTTTCTGTCTTTCTTCTGCTATCATTTTGAGGACAATGAAGTACTGAATAAATGCAGCAACAAGGCTTGTGCACTGTTAAAAGGACATTTTTTTTAAAGAACTGGATGCCAGATCAGATGTGATTGTTATGTATTAAAGTTTTTAACATATTGTGTGTTTAAACATTCAAAGATTATTCTCTGTGAAAGAGTTTTGTTTAGTCAACCCATCTGTACATATATTGGTCAATACATATAATTAACAATTACTTTTGTGTTTTGTGTGAGTACCGTAATTGAAATAGATTTAGTTTAGTCTAGTCTACAAAATCAACAATAATAATGGGGGGTAGGGAAGGGGGGATGGGGGGGAATACGTATTAAAAAATACGTACAGTTTTTTTCAGGTTAATTTTACCCAATATTTAAAAGTAAATTTGTCCTTTTTTGCAATCTAAGTTATATTGGGTAGACTTTACAAGGCTCCAGACTGTGACTAAAATTTGTTGCAAATGCGGCCAAAAAATAATTGATTGCGATTATAATTTAAAATCTAGTTGCCACTGGCGACAGTCGGGTTGTGTGCGTTCACATGCGGTTTCGTCAGATATCTTGTGAATTATTGAATACATCTTTACAGCGTGCACCAATGTGTCTCGAGCCACTTTTCTTCCATTCTGTTGAGCTCGCTGCACCGCATGCAACAACAAACCCAGTGCGAGAGAGTCGTGACCAAATGACTCTTTTGAACCAGGTCTTTTTCATGAATCACCCGAAAGGAACTGAGAGTGTGAACTCAGGTGCTCAGGTTAGCAATTTGAATCAGTCACTTTTTCAGTGAAAGTCCCGCACCACCTATATATATATATATATATATATATATATTATATATGTATATATATATATATATATATATATACACACACACACACACACACACACACATACATATATACACACACACAAACACACACATTATATATACAGGTCCAGCTGGACTACATTTTACATAATTGTCCGATCCTTATGTTAGATCAGAGATGTTGGGAATGTTTTAATAGCTGATTTTAGCTTCTGTTTTTATTTTTATTTTATCAAAAACAATTGCATATTAGCAACACAGTTCAACAATACAGATATCTTAAAGCTACAGGTCACTACAATGTCTATAAAGGCACTAAACAAATAACTAGATTGGCTTATATATTCTAAAATATAAATATTTAGAATATTCTAAAATATACTGAATGTTAGATTTTTAAGGAATAGTTCACCCAAAATGAAATCATTTACTTACCCTCTTGCCATCCCAGAAGTGCATGACTTTCTTCTGCAGAACACAAACAAAGATTTTTAGAAGAATATCTCAGCTCTGTAAGTCCATACAGTGCAAGTGAATGGTGGCCAGAACTTTGAAGGACCAAAAAGCATATAAAAGCAGCATAAAAGTAATCCATATGACTTCAGTGGTTGAATACATGTCTTCTTAATGGATCCAATTGATTTTGGCTGAGAACAGACCAAAATATAACTCCTTTTTCACCATAAATCTCGGCGATCATGATTTGATGCGTGATTACTCTTCCTAAACAACTGGAGTCGTATGGATTATTTTTAGACAGCCTTTTATGTGCTTTCTGGAACTTTAAAGTTTTGGTCACCATTTATTTACATTGTATGGACCTACAGAGCTGAGATGTTGCTTCTAAAAATCTTTGTTTGTGTTCAGCAGAAGCAAAAAAGTCATACACATCTGGGATGGCATGAGGGTGAGTAAATGATGAGAGAATTTTCATTTTTGGGTGAACTAAAGTATGGGCTATTTTGGCCCAGTGCCCTGCTTAATTCCTGACCCTGGTAAGCGGGTATTGTGCTTGTGTGTATCTTTCTTAAGATAAGCATGCAGAAAAAAGAAACTCAATGCTGTCACAGGTCATTGGGCTGTCCTAAGATCAGCCGGTGGCTGAAATCTGATTTAAAGTTACTTTTATCGGCAGGAATGTCACCAATTCAGACTGGAGAAGCTGTCTTTCTTTAGACTCTAGGCAAATGTTTTAAGAGTAGCAGACTCCCACTCCCTGCAAAAGCAGAACAGTGTTTGTACTTTAGTGTGCATGCATTAAAGCACTCTCAGCCTTCACCAGGAGATGTAATCTATAAAAGCCAGCTTGAAGATGTAAGCAGAGCCCACTAACAGGATAAAAGCACCCTTTTGGACCCCAATAACAAGTGTACTACAATTAAATGTTTATTTAGAAACAAGCCTGGAATGCCATCTTGATGTTACGCACAGATGGGGAAAAAGGGAAAAACGTCAGGGATCTGGAAGTATGAGAAAAGATGACTGGTGGAATATTCCATGAATACAATACACTCTGGTGTGTTTTATTACTTAACATGTTACAAAAAATAAAATAAATTCATGCTGTTCCAAACCTTTATGACTTTCTTTTATTATGCAGAACAAAAACTGATTGAAAAAATGATTATCCCTGTCCCTATTTTCAATACAGTGGCAGTGGATAGCGACTTTAATGCTTAAAAAAGGACCCAAAAGTATCATAAAGGTAGTCCATGCAACTCGTGCATCATATCTCAAGTCTTTTCAAGACATATGATCACTTTTGGTTTGGATTTTCAGTGGAAATCTCGACGTTCGTTGAACATTTATAAGAGAAGCTCGTTCACAGTGGCATGCATGTTAACACGAGAACTTGCATTGCCTTAAATATGACTTACATTTCAGGCTGTTTCTCACCAAAACCTCTCGTATGCCTTTAGAACACGGTATGACATAGTAGCTACATTAATAATTAAATGATACTTTTGGGTCCTTTTTAATTTTTTGTAATTTTTTTCTCCTTTTCTCCCCAATATGGAATGCCCAATTACCAATGCGCTCTAAGTCCTCATGGTGGCGTAGTGACTCGCTTCAATCCGGGTGGCGGAGGACGAATCTCAGTTGCCTCCACGTCTGAGACCATAGATCCACGCATCTTATCACGTGGTTTGTTGAGCGCGTTACCACGGAGACATAGCGCATGTGGAGGCTTCACGCTATTCTCCGCGGGATCCACGTACAACTCACCATGCGCCCCACCGAGAGCAAGAACCACACATTATAGCAACCACAAGGAGGTTACCCCATGTGACTCTACCCTCCCTAGCAACCGGGCCAATTTGTCTGCTTAGGAGACTTGGCTGGAGTCACTCAGTACTTCCTGGATTCGAACTCGCGACTCCAGGGGTGGTAGTCAGCGTCAGTACTCGCTGAGCTACCCAGGCCCCGGCTGGGTCCTTTTTTAAGCTGTATCAACTGACTTTGTGTTGAAAAAACAGAACAGGATATTCATAAAAAAATTCTCCTTTTGTGTTCTGCATTAGAAAGAGAGTCATACGGGTTTGAAAAAACATGAGGGTGAGTAAATTATGACAGAATCTTCATTTTTGGGAGAACAATTCCTTTAAAATTGTGACACCCAAGAAATACTGTAATCTCTTTTTGACCCTTTGTATATCATGCCGGGAAGATAATCTGTTTAATATAGAATCCGTAAATAATCTGTTTCCATTTTTTTACACATATTTTAGTGTTGACTGCATTTGTCAAGCTCAACCTTCAACCTTGTTACACAAGAAAAAAAATAATCAAATACATAACTTAAATGTAACTTTAAATATAAGTTTATCAATAACAATAATAATAATAATAATAATAAAAGGGTTTTCAACTGTATTTAGACATTTGGTTGCAACTGAATGGTTGCAAAAAAATAAAAAATAAAAACCTTTTTCAGGCTTTCAGGCTCTGTTTTGTACCTTATTCTTGGATAGTGCCTGGTACAAGAGTGTGGTCTCTTGTTTTTGTGGCATTAGCACGATACATTTGACTGAAATGAAGCTTTTAGACATGAATAATGAAAGAGAACAAGCGAGAGTGAGTTTGTTACAGAGAGAGAGAGGGACAGAGGCAGATTTGTCAATGACTCATTTTTTTGCACTGAAGCCTAAAGAGTGGGAAGACAACTTTATCCCATGAGATTCCTCCTAACTGCAGGGAAAGAGAGAAAATACTTACATTTGGCCGTTAGTTTGTATCCTCCCAGAGGTGATGGATGCCCCTCCACAGCATCAAAACCAGAAGAAACCAGCACAACGTCTGGAGCAAACTCGTTGGCAATTGGCATGACCACCGTTCTATAAAAAAATAAAAAAAGCACAAAGGTACAAACGGTGTCAAACAGGGAATTCTTATTAAAGGGAGAGTTCACCCAAACTAAAAAAATCTGTCATTTATGTGCTCTCATGTCATTCCAAACCCATTCGATTTCTTTCTTCCATGCAACACAAAAGAAGAAATTATGGAGAATATTCTGGATGCTCTTTTCCCTATAATAACAATGAAAGAGGACTGGAGCTTCCAAGCTTCAAAAAGGATGCAAAAGTACTATTGTACACTATATTCCAAGTCCTCTGAAGCAATACAATAACTTTATGTGAGGAACAGACCTAAATTTAAGTCATTATTCACTGAAAATTGTGACATCCGCCATAGTTTTCCTTGGTGCATTTATGAGAACTAATTTCAGAAGTAGCAATGTCAATTGCAATTGTTCTTTTGAGTCAGATCGTTTCCATGAATCAGTTGATTTGGTTGTCCAAACTGGTCTAAATAATTCATTCATGAATCGGACTGAACTGTGGTCAACTCAATCATTAACGGTTAACAGCTCACTGGAGGTTATCAGCAAATAACAACTAAAATTTTGGTCCATTTCTCACACAAAGATATCGTACATCTTAAGAAGACTTGGAATATAGCGTACAAGTCAAATGGAGCACTTTTATGATGCTTTTGCGGTATTTTTGAAGCTCAAAAGCGCCAGTCACCATTCACTTTCATTGTACGAAAAACAGAAGCCAGTGCATTCTTCAAAACATCTCCTTTTGTGTTCCACCGAAGACAAAGTCATACAGGTTTGGAATGACACAATGGTGAGTAAAAACATCAGAAAGTTAATTTTCGGGTGAACTATTCTTGTAAACACGTCAAATAACCCATAGATTAATGTTAAGCAGTGATATTGTTATGTTAAATAGTGTCTAAACTCCCCCAAAACCCCCATCACGATCATGGGAAGGGAAGAAACATTTAGATTCCAAGCAACAAGACCAGATTTAGCATGTAACAGTAGGTTTAACGATTCCTAACCAAGATTGCCTGTTGCACAGACAGCCGTTGGACTCGCTGGCCTGGAGCTCGGCAGAGGTCATATGACAACATGATTGGGGTGTGTGCATGGCGTGAAAACAATCCCACCAGTTGTAGCTGTCTGTAAGACGCATACAATGTACACATACATACATAAACACATGCACGCACCCTACGATTCTGTTTATCTTGGCATTGACGATTGGGCTTTGTAGGGGTCGTCAAAGCTCACTTCGGAAGACGACGACATGCACATTGATTAGGCTGGAGGATATTCTGACTTGAGTTTATGACTGCGGCCAGGCCCTGCATTCTTTCTGGGCTCACAGCTGTGAGGCTATATTAAGATGACAGATTTCTCTCTCTGAACTGCAGCTGGACAGAAACTGGATATGTAACTGGGCTTGGTGGTGCGGGAGGCTTGGCTGCTCTTTGCTGCATTGTGTGTAGGTGTAGTTGATAGGACAGACTGGATTTGTGGATGGCTGTGACTCTATGGCAGTGATCTGTTAATGAAGATTCCCTTCCGTAGAGGTTTACGGTGTAATCATCAAGGTTTAAATATATTTCAACTTGCATTCAAATGTAGTGTTACCATGGTTACACTGTCAACAGTAAACACTGAGTGCGTTTACATGCACAGCAATATGCCGATTCCTACCAAAAATCAGCTTATTCAAAGAAAATCGGACAATGCAAGAAAAAAGCTTACATGAGATCTTTTTTTTGTCTTCTTTTCCCCTTTTTCTCCCCAATTTGGAATGCCCAATTCCCAATGCGCTCTAAGTCCTCGTGGTGGCGTAATGACTTGTCTCAATCCGGGTGGCGGAGGACGACTCTCAGTTGCCTCCGCGTCTGAGACGTCAATCCGCGCATCTTATCACGTGGCTTGTTGAGCGCGTTACCGCGGAGATGTAGCGCATGTGGAGGCTTCAAGCTATTCTCCACTGCATCCACTCACAACTCACCACGCGCCCCACTGAGAGCGAACCACATTATAGTGACCACGAGGAGGTTACCCCATGTGACTCTACCCTCCCTAACAACTGAGCCAATTTTGTCGCTTAGGGGACTTGGCTGGAGTCACTCAGCACAACCTGGATTCGAACTCGCGACTACAGGGGTGGTAGTCAGCGTCTTTACTCGCTGAGCTACCCAGGCCCCACTTACTTGAGATCTTAAAAAAAAAAACAATTAAATTGACATCACAACATAAACAGTCATGCACACAACACAGGTAAGAATGGCGGTTAAGGTGTTTACATCCGGACACAAAATCAGGCTAATGGGCAAAAATTTACGTGTGCCAATCGGTTAATGCTTAAACCGGATTTTGTCGTTTTTTTAATTTACATGCACATTCTTACACAATTATGCTTAAGATGAAAAAGTGTGAGGTCATGTAAACGCATTATAGGAGTAATGGTAAACGGCTTTATAGAGGTAAGGGCATAAATGGTAAATAAATAAACAATTAAACCAAAAAGAAACCTGATTACGCTCTGCATGTAAACACATTCCTAGTGTTCTTACAGACTCATCCAATGTCAGGGTTTTTCGTGCACTGAAATGTTTTCGCCAGCCACCCAAGCAAAATTTTGGGTCACCGACCATATTAATGATATTCTTCTCACATTCAGTGCTTCAGAAGCATTATATATTGTATGCTTCTCATAGCGTTATATACTGTACGCTTCTTGTATGTCGCGCATCTGCCTGGTTATGCACGAGCCATAGCAGAAAAACTTGTGGCAATGATATGATCTGTGCTATATCTGGAGCACGAAGGTGCGGGATCACTCGCGCTAATCAAGAGGTTTCTCTCGATATCGCGGCGCAGACCACAAAACCTACGTGACCCATTTAAATTTTACTGAGAAGTTTTTTACTTTAACGTGCTATGGAAGAAGTCAAACATCTCAAATGGCTAGACAGCCAGTTCCAATGATGTTTCATATTAGGAAACAAACCGGTCATGTTTGCCTTTAGATATTCCTATATAAGCAAACTGATTTTCAAGACTCACAACTGCATTTTCAAAGTATAAAAAAAAAAAGCAAAAAAAAACCCGTGTTCTTTCATTTTAATTTTTTTTAAGAACATGTCCTGTGTGTTTTCCCACGTATCACTAGAAATGAGGCCTCTTTTTGGCATGTTTGCGAATAGGTCTTACTGGATTTCGATCGATGTGAAACTATACTATGTATAGCACTGTTTCTTTTGTATGCAGCTGTTTGCATAGCGTTAACTGTGGTGCTCAGTTGCACAATTTACTTCAGCTATGGTTGGATGTGGTTGGAAATACACTGGCTTCTGGAATATGGCACTTGTTCTCTGACCACAAGAGGGCAACATGCCCAGCTCTTAAGATGGCCAAGAGCCACAGCTGTGCCTCATATTTTCCATCCTAAACTACCTAACCTCACCTCAATTATGCCCCAAAGGCCCACACCAAGCCCAGCTGACTGCACTGCGTGGCATATAGGGGGTCTAAGGCCTCAACAGGCTTTGAGAATAACAGTGTCTGCGTCACAGAAAACCAGTTGAAGTAACAGCTCATGGACAAAGTAGGTATGGTTAGCTCTTCAGAGTTGTGGAGAAAAAGGTGTGTCTGTGTGGGCAGTTGGCAGCAAGGATTGTAAGCAAAGGGGCATCCAAAACAAGCTAAAAATCACTTAATATTATGTAAGTACACAATGCCTTTTAAACAGTGTCTGAAAACATGAAACTGAAAGGATTAAAGATTAAGGAATAATTCACCCCAAAATTTAAATTCTGTCCTTTTTTCCTCACCCTCATGTCGTTCAAAACCCATTTGGTGTTATTTATTCTGTGGAACATAAACAGAGAATTTCCAAGAAAATTCATGCAGGTCTTTTTCAAAAACAACATCTGTCAAGCTCCAAAAAAGGACAAATATATTCTTGTAATCATCCTCTAATTCAGTGCGAAAAGAACCAGCAGGAAAAAAATAAAATAAAAAATAAAAGAATAATATTTATCAGACTGATCTGGTTTTTGAGGTCATTTCATTGACTCCAATCGCAGCGATTCTTTTTTTTTTCACCCAATTTGGAATGCCCAATTCCCAGTGCGCTTTTAAGTCCTCGTGGTCGCGTAGTGATTTGCCTCAATCCGGGTGGCGGAGGATAAATCCCAGTTGCCTCCGCGTCTGAGACCATCAACCCGCGCATCTTACCACGTGGCTTGTTGAGCGCGCTGCCACTGAGACATAGCGCGTGTGGAGGCTTAATGCCATCCACCGCGACATCCGCGCTCAACTCACCACACGCCCCACCGAGAACGAACCACATTATAGCGACCACGAGGAGGTTACCTCATGTGACTCTACCCTCCCTAGCAACCGGGCCAATTTGGTTGCTTAGGAGACCTGGCTGGAGTCACTCAGCACACCCTGGGATTCGAACTAGCGAACTCCAGAGGTGGTAGCCAGCATCTTTTACCACTGAGCTACCCAGGCCCCGCAATCGCAGCGATTCTTGAGTTAACAGCTCACTGGAGGGGAAGATTATCTGTGAATAACAACTTACATTTTGGTCTTTTCCTCAGACAAAGCTATCGTATGGCTTCAGAACTCTCTAAATGTAGAGGATAAGTCATACAGACTACTTTTATGGAGCGTAACAAGTTGGTAACTATAAATCATTGTATGGAGAAGACCTGTGTAAAGACTCTTCACCATTTCTCCTTTTGTGTTCTGTTGTAAAAATAACCCCATACAGGTTTGGAGCAACATAAGGTTGAGTAAATAATGACAGAAGTTTCTTTTTTTTTTTGGTGAAGTATTCCCTTAAAGAAAAAAGGTGATGCAAAATATCCACATCATTAGCAGCTGTGTCTTCAAAAGGGATTAATATCTTCTTTCAAAAAGGTTTAAGGCAAAGATCTCAGGCTGGGAGACCTATTAATGAGACCTTCCTTCAGTCCTACCTCCAGTCTGGCCCTGGGCAAATTAAAGCTCTAGGATTTTTACACACAAGCCACAGGCACTCTGAGGGAAGCCACAGACACTGAGAGGGGTCCTTGGTATGACAGCAGCAGAGCCACCATGCAGCCAGAATCTTCCATCCTCCCTTATGATGTTCTAGCCGAGAAGAGCAAGCTTGCATTATCACATTCCCACCGCAACTCCCCACACCACAAAAAAATATGAATCAGACGGCATCAATGCAAAGATATAACTCAGCTTTACTAAGTAGGCCATGGATACTGAGATTTATGACCTAACGTGGCGGAATCCCTCCTTCAAGTGGGTGCCGCCCAAAAAAAAAAAAAAAAAAAAAAAAAAAAACAGTGATAAATCATTGGCAGGACCACACATTGTGTATTACATTGCACACAAACCAAATCAGACTACAATATGCCACTTTCAAGACTAACATCACCGCCAACCAAATATGTGTCTATGGTCCAAGGTTATTGCAGTTTAGAATTTTTTATGTTATTTTTTTTAATCATATTTAATTTTATCTTTAATTTGTACTTTCAATTTAGTTTTTACTCTGTTTTAGTGTCAGTTTTCCAGTACAATTTTAAACAACATCTTTATTGATTTTTGACAATAATGAAATCCCAAGCCACAACGGCAGACATAAAAATAAAATAAAAATTTAAATAAAAATTAAACAAAAAAACCCACAAAACCATAACATGCAAACAAAAAAAAAAAAACAAACTCTAAAGTAAACAGATAAACAGTGAGTGCCATTATCATGTTTAAAGATGGCGGGATGTAAAGGTTTAATATTTTGTAATATACGCTGTATCAAAAAGAAAACTTAATTTGTGATAATTTTTAATCTAATTACAGTAAGTTTCATGAGTCATTTTTGTCTAATAAAAAAAAAAATGTACGAGGAAAAAAAACAATAAATTCGATCGAAAATTTTATAATTTAGCTTTAATTGAAGCGATGATTTTATCAAAAAGTATAAACTTCTTCATCATTTAATCATTGTATTTTCTTCAGTGGAACATAAAAGGAGAAGTTAGGTGGAACGTTGGTCTCAGTCACCATTCACTTTAATTGTATGAAAAAAAAAGATGCAATGAAAGTGAATGGTGACTGAGAATAACATGCTGCATAACATATTTTGTTTTCGAAGAAATAAAGAAAGTTAAACAGGTTTGGAACAACATGAAAGTCAGTAAATGATGACATAATTTTTATTCTTGAGACTTTTTGGGAATTTTTTCCCTAAAAAATAGTAACACTGGCTCCAGATACCAGGCCCCTCTCATAAAGCATGCTAATTTCTGCAGGTCTTCACCTGGGCTGCCGTGTGTGTGTGTGTGTGTGTGTGTATGTGTGTGTGTGTGTTTGTGTGTGTGTGTGTGTGACCTTTTCCATGAGGGAGATGGGACAAGCTCCCTTGTGAGCATTACCGAAACCACCCGTCAAGCTGTACATGTGGTTACGGAGATGAGAAGTCCAGGGCTCATTTCTCATGAGAAGATAGGGCCTCAGTCGAATCCCTTTGACCTTGGATGTGTCAGCACCAGAATTTGGCTGCTACACTAAACTCTCACAATCCCAAGTCCATTTGGCTTTTCAAAAGCCCTTCATTCAACTCTGTGCTTTCAATTCAGAGTATCATTAACTTTTTGCCCAATGAAGTTCAATGACCTTTTTCAGTCATTCATGAACAATGTATGAGGATTTTTAAAAATCAAGCACTTGAAAAGAGCAATATCTTGGTGAAATATTTTAGAGAAGAGCACAAATAGATACATTTTATTCAAAATCAAACTTGTTGTTACATTGAGACTGTTATATTTACTGTTATATCTACACTAGACTACTGCAATGCTCTTCTGGCAGGACTTCCTTCATGTACTGTCAAACCTCTGCGGTTGATCCAGAACACGGCAGCACGAGTGGTCTTTAACGGGCCAAAGAGAGCACACGTCACGCCTCTCTTCATCAAAATGCACTGGTTGCTTGCATCAAGTTCAAGGCATTACAGAACAACCACTGGCTTCACACCCCCCTATCTACACTCGATACTTCAAGTCTATGGTGCCATCTCACAAAGGCACAAAACCACTTTCCTGGACCTCACTGGTGGAACGATCTGCCATACCCCACCCGAGCAGCTGATTCTCTAGTCACCTTCAAGAAACATCTAAAGACACTTATCTCTTTCGCTAGCACTTGACCCAACCCTACTAATACTATCTTCTTTTTTCTACAAATAAATAAATAAAAAATAAAAACATTATCAGTTAATTTTTTCACCACTGTCTCTCACCTGCCTCTCTACTTGTGCTTCTCTGAGCAATTTGCAACCATGTATTATAGCACTCCTCTCATTTCTGCCTCCTTAACATGAATCGCTTCTGTTGTATTCCTCATTTGTAAGTCACTTTGGATAAAAGCGTCTGCTTAATGAATAAATGCAAATGTAACTTTCCATTACAAAATTTTATTCAATTTCATGACTTTTCCAGGCATGGAATTCACAATTTGAAAATTCCCAGAATATTTTTACCCAGAAGGTTTTTCCATGACCGTGGAAGCCCTGCCCTTATAGAGACAGTGATTACGGTCCTTCACAGACATTGAGTATGCATCACACACTGCACCTATCATCAGTCTTGAGCTCACTCTCCACAAAGAGGGCCCCGGGGCCTCACACGCTGCACCTGAACACAGTATCACGTTCCTCCAGAACTCACACGTAGGGGCACCTTCCAATCAACTTGACAGTCAGATTGGTAAATGATAACTCGCAAAGAGAATATCTGCACACAGGGGCTTAGACTCTACATTCACAAATGACATAATTGAAAAAAAGAGAATATCTGGACTCTCTCACTAACTCTTCAATTCAAGGGCAAAATAGGTGGATATTATTTCAAGTCTTTTTATGAACTTTGAAGTATTTAAGGGCATAGTTCACCCAAAATGAAAATTCTGTCATTATTTACTCACCCTCATGTTGCTTCAATTTGTGCATCATTTTCCAAGTCTTCTGGAGGCATTTATTAGGTTTTGGTGAGAAACAAGTCAAAATGTAAGCTATTTAAATGTGGAAGACTTCACGTTTTTACTTTTGCTTTTTACTCATGACTGTACAAAGGACAGCTATGGCAGAGATCACTGTAAAATTACTTAAATGTCATCTTATTTCTCACCAAAACCTATTGTATGCCTTAAGAAGACTTGGAATATGATGCATGAGCCGCATGGACTACTTTTATGACACTTTTGGGTTCTTTTTTTAAACTTTAAAATGAGTTGCTATCAACTGTCACTGTATTGAAATCTGCATATGGGACTTCTTTTAAAATTTCCCCTTTTGCCTTCTACTGAGGAAAGTCAGTCATAAGTGTTTGGAACGACGTGAGGGTGAGTAAACAATCACAGATTTTAATTTTTGGGTGAAGTATACCTTTAAAGGGTTAGTTCACCCAAAAATGAAAATTCTCTAATCATTTACTCACCCTCATGCCATCCCAGATGTGGATGACTTTCTTTCATCTGCTGAACACAAACAAAGATTTTTAGAAGAATATCTCAGCTCTGTAGGCCCATACAATTCAAGTGAATGGGTGCCAACATTTTGAAGCTCCAAAATCCACATAAGGGCAACATAAAAGTACTCCTGACAACTCTTGTGGTTAAATCCATATCTTCTGAAGCGATATGATAGGTGTGGGTGTGATGAGATAAAGATCAATATTTAAGTCCATTTTTACTATAAATTGTCCTCCCTGCTCAGTCAGTCTCTACTTACATTTTCTCATTCTTCATCTGGTGTTTTTGGTGATTCACATTCTTTGTGCATATCGCCCCCTACTGGGCAGGGAGGATCATTTATGATAGAAAATGACATAAATATTGATATGTTTCTCACCCACACCCCTATCATATCATGTCTGAACACATGGATTTAACCACTGGAGTCATATGGATTACTTTTAAGCTCCCTTTATGTGGATTTTGGCACTTCAAACTTCTGGCACCCATTCACTTGCATTGTGAGGACCTACAGAGCTGAAATATTCTTCTGAAAAGCTTAATTTATGTTCTGCAGAAGAACGAAAGTCATACACATCTAAGATGCCAGGAGGTTGAGTAAACCATGAGAGAATGTTCATTTTTGGGTGAACTATCCCTTTAAGCTTTATAAAACAGAAGGCTAATGAAAACTAGCGAAATGTTGATATCTTGGCAAGGCCGGCAGCCATCAATGCTCTTCAACGAATTCAGAACATACAAAGAAAGTATATGAATTTGGACACAAACCATGTGTCTAGGATTTACCATAATTTCAACTCTCTTTCTCACACTCAAACACTCTGGAAACATCTTCCTCTCATGGCACGAACAAGACAAATGGCGACCTCCAACTCTCTGGATGCTCATCTGCTCCACCCAGATCTCACTGGCTCTAAATCCTCTTCCACTGCCCATGCCAAAAAGCCTTCTTCAGGGAAACTTTCTGTCATGTATGTCAGGGGGACCCAAACAGTGGACTCAACCATGACGTGCGAGAGGAGGCCAGGATTTATGGCTGGTAATTAGCATTAGCCTGCACAAATTTCCTTGCAATGGACTGAGACAAATTACATGGATGAGGAACCCACACGGCTCTCGATAACTGATCCAAACTCATGGATCCAACCTAATCCCAGAGCTGAAACATGCCAAGAGCGGTTTGGATGAGAAGTATCCTGCACTTGTAAAACCAAAAAATAAAATAAAATAAAATAAAATAAAACACCAGTGAAGGATTAATGCAAGCCACTGCAAGTTCCTAATGGTAGATCCATCATAATAACATCACTGCTGCTTCAATGTCCACTGTGTTGCTTTATGTACAGTAGATAGTGCTTTTGTCATTGATGTTTTTACGGTTATGTTCATGTTAATCTGTTACCATCAATGTGACTGAAAACTGTGATTATAGGAAGACAATTAAAATATTAATACAAAATGCTACACATGGCTATCCATCAGTCTCAAAGACTTTTCCAATTGCTCCCCCATCCAAAAAAAAACCCCCCAAAAAAACAAGAATGCAAAGAGTAAAGGTGTAAGGAGGTGGGTCACTTCAAAGCTTTGTCATCTGGCATTGCAAAGAGCTGGTTTGCATTAACTTCAATTCTCCTTTCTGTTTCCAAGTTCATGGTGAGAATGCCTGGGCTTCTGGTTTTCATTAGAGCCAATTTTCATATCTTTTTTCCCCTCCGTTCTTCATCCCAGGGTTGATCCCCTGCAAATGCAATGTGGCACTGGCTGGGTCTACAAAAGAAGGTGCTGCCTGTAAGGCATGCATTGTCTCGAGAGGCCCACAAAACACAGCGAGCGGAGGAGAGAAAAAAGAGGGTGAACAAGAAAGGGGTATGCATAAAGAGGGAAAGTGATAAGTGGGAATGAAAGGAAGAAAGAAAGAAAAAGGAAAAGAAAAAAAGAATTAATGAACAAAATAAAGAATAAACACAAATGAAGGAAAGTAAAATGAAAGACAGAATGAACACATGGAAGAACAAAGAAATAAAATAAAGAATGAAGGATTGAGCAAACTAAAAAATCTGAAAAAAATAAATAAAAAAGAAAATGGAAGAAATAAAACAAAGAACATGGAAGAAGAAATGGCTTAGTTGTTCCTGTAGCTCAACTGGTGCAGCATTGCGCTAGTAGTTCCCAAGGAACCCTACTTAATACTAATTAATAGTGGTTGACCGACATGGGTTTTCAATGGCCATTGCCAATATGATCTCTAGAGAGCAGGATGGCAGATGGCCAATATACAAAACTCAAATTAAGGGCGGAATCATTGCAAATGAATTAAATTGCACCTGCAAAGTGATTTATCAAGCCTAAAAATCATTTAAGAAACGGAAACTGCAAGAGCAAATTAATATGAATGAAAGATATGAGTCTGATTTGTGCAGTGCATCATGGTGTCATTGTGGCAAAACAAAGACTTTGAGACGATGAATACACAGAATACCCACTGATGACACACATTCATGAATTATTAAATTATTTCTCATGAAATTTTTTTTTTATTTTTTTATTTATTGGGTTATTTTTGAACTCAAAATTATAACTGATAACATAACTGATTATCATTCAACTCTTATAAGTCTAAGATAAAAATAGTTAAATATTTTAAGTGGCGGTGCTTTTCAGTACTCAAAGCGGGCCGATACGCACGGGTACGCCAAACAGGTGTCGTCTTAAAGGAATAGTTCACCCAAAAATGAAAATTCTCTCATTATTCACTTACCCTGATGCCATCCCAGATGTGTATGACTGTCTTTCTTCAGCAGAACACAAATGAAGATTTTTAAAAGAAGACAGAGCTCTGTCAGGTCCTTATAATGCAAGTAAACGGGTGCCAGCACTTTGACGAACCAAAAGTCACATCTATGCACCATAAAAGTAATCCACACGATATCAGTCGATCAGTGAATGTCTTCTGAAGCAAATCGATACGTTTGTGTAAAAAATGAATTGATAATTATCTTTTAAAAAGCGCTTCCTGCCAGCAGCTGACACATCACGTACACTACCGGTCAAAAGTTTTGAAGCACTCATTCTTTATTATAATTTTTTTTTTCTCACATTTTAGAATAATAGTAAAGCCATCAAAACTATGGAATAACATAAATGGAACTATGGGAATTATGTTGTGACTAAACAAAATCCAAAATAAATCCTAACTGTGTTATATTTTAGCATCTTCAAGGTAGTCACCCTTTGCCTAGAATTTGCAGACATGTACTCTTGACATTTTCTCAACCAACTTCTTGAGGTATCACCCTGGGATGATTTTTAAACTGTATTGAAGGAGTTCCCATCTACATGCTGGGCACTTAGTGGCTGCTTTATTATTTGGTCCAAGTCATCAATTTCAAAAACTTTTTTTTTTTTATTAAATTTTAGTTTTATAATTACTTGGTTATTAAATTAATAAATTAAATTACATATTAATTAAATTAATATGGTGGCACAATTATATTTTTGTCTACAAAACTAATTTCAAACATTTAAGCATATGCCTTCAGATCAAAAGATTTTTAAGATCATGAGAAACATTTCAGTCAAGTGTTTCAAAACTTTTGACCAGTAGTGTAGCTGTCACGTAACGTAAGTGCATCGGCGAATTCACGCGAGAATTCGGAAGCGGCGCTTATTTACAACAGATGAACGAACGTCATGCGAGAGTTCGGCCATTTCAAACAGCATCAGAGCCCTGGACGGACGCGCCGATTTGAAGTTAAAAACGTTTTAACTATCGACTTGCTTCTTACATAAACCTATCGATTTGCTTCAGAAGACATTCACTGATTGACTGGTATCGTGTGGATTATTTTTATGCTGCATAAATGTGACTTTTGGACCGTCAAAGTGCTGGCACCCGTTTACTTGCATTTTAAGGACCTGACAGAGCTCTATCTTCTTTTAAAAATCTTAATTTGTGTTCTGCTGAAGAAAGACAGTCATGCACATCTGGGACGGCATCAGGGTAAGTGAATAATTGTACACAATAGATAGATATTGTACACAAATTTCCTTATTGTGAATTAATAATTCACTCTGCTTTGTTTTGAAACATTTCAAGAGAAGAGTGTCATGGGTATTCTCATCATCTACTCTCACACTTGTTAAACAACAGGGATTTTATGATGATATAATATAATCCTATAAATATTCATATTTAGTTTTATAAATGGCATATTGAATAAAAATAAAATGGTATTTAGTGAGCCATACTGTAAGTGAGTGTGCATTTGGTGCAAGTACCAAACAAAAAAGCCTCCTCTTGGAGGGTGTGTCCAAAATATTTGCATGTGTAGTTATTGGCGCAATTTTTCTTAGTAAATCACCTGCAAAACACCCACGACGCACACACGCAATTTGATAGATTGCACAAGCAAATTAGTGCCCGCTACTTAGGGATCTTAGTAAATCAGGGCCAAACAATAACAAAAAAACATGAAAACATTGTTTACTATCCACTGACAAATCTACTGGTAGATTTTGGGACTGACACAAGGGAATGTTAACACTTAAATGACGAAGCAAACATGGTTATCGGCCGATGCGAATGGCCAAATATATCGGTATATAGCTACTAATATAATGTATGCCTTGAATGTCTAAACACATAATGGGCTGTTGTTGATCCGTTATGGTTCTAGGAGGTGCACCTTAGAGGCCACCTAGGAGACCATCTCTGACAAACCCACACAATATGGTTTACACAAATACAGCAGATATCTCCACTGGGGAATGCACGCATTCTGGGTAGTTCCATAATTCCAGACGCCTGCCAAGACAGAAGCAGGCAGGAGCATAACGGAGGTACTAGCCACTGATTAATCAGTATGAATGGACTGACAGAGTGAAGATCAGCACCAGTGTATGAGTATAGGAGATGGCAAGAAACGCATCTCTGCAGTCAAACTCAAGCTCATGTGTACGAACACTAGCCTCGGCGAAGACGGACTAATGAATATCGGCATAAAGTCCGGTCCAGTTTGCAGCTTATTTTGGCAAAGAACCACCCACTTTGACAGGAAAAGATCATCAGACCGACATGATAAGCGGCCAATCACGGTTTATTTGTTTTTGTGTGCAGTTTAGGGATGAGTTTAACTTCAGTAATTGATAAAACAATAATAGATCGGTGTGTAAAGAACTCATTCAACTTACTCAACAAAAAACACAACTAAGAAATTAGCAGAAATTTGTGTTAAAACAAAGAGGAATATAGCTTCTGATCTGCTTGTGGATATCTCATTTACTTGCTACTTCAAACCTCAAATAAGAGATCTGATGACACTAACCTGGCAAACGTAGGCAAATGCAGTAATCAGTTCTTTCCTCAAAAGTGCTAACTGTATCAAACCAGTCCCTTGTAAGATTACTTTTTCTGCAGGCGTAATGCCAGCCAACAGATTGGAACTAGCGATTTCCGTCATCTCTTTCCATTTTTGTATGCAATATGCACCAAATATTGAGCAAACGGACTGTGGCTGCTCTTTGGGTGTTCCATCAGAGGCTGAGATGAATATACGAACTATACGACTACATGAACATTGACTCTCTCTTTCACATATTTCCCTCCAAACAACATGAGGACAGTTAAATAAACCTTTTCATTTGAATGATTCTCAATGGCCAGAATTCGGACAACTCCTGAGCATCTTTATACAGGTATTGATGCATGAGATCAGAGGCTGATTTGGGGTCAGGGATGCAGACGGGTCGGGCTCAGCTGGTATGACTTACACCCTGCGTGAGGAAAGGCTGCTGAAATGAGTTAAAAAGGAAGATATGTTGGAGAGAGAATTACGACAACGGTCGGACAGAAAGAGAGCAGGCAAGGTGTCTGATTGGGTCGAACAGAGGGAGGTGGTGGATTGCAAAACAAGAGGGATGAGCGAATCCTATCCTCTCTTATCGTTGACCCGCTGTGGGCCATATTTCAACCGTCTACCTGCTGAAGCAGCCTGAACGCGTTGGGCATGGAGCCCCTTCTTCAAAGAGCGTCTCGAATCAGCCGTGCGCCCACGCTATGAGGGAAGGGGGTTATTAATAGCCCCCAACACCGATGCTAATAGGGCTCAGCTTTACTGGCACATCATCAAAGAGTCCCATCCACCCCTGCTACAGATAAAAGGGACAGTTCAACAGATGAGCAGGGCTTATACAAATTGTTACAAGACATTGTTGTGAAACTTCGCCCCCATTTCTCCAGAAACTGTCTAGGGTTCATGAAAATCGCTGTGAAAATGAGGTTTTGCTTGGGGCTTTTCACACCGTTTGGCTGTCATATGGGTGTTAGCATGGCGCTAATAAACCGTCGAGTTGGTCAATGTCTGCTTGCCTACACACTTCGGTTCTGTTCCAAATCTATTGGTAGATTTTGGAACTGACACAAGGGAATGTTAACACTTGTGTTAAATGGTGAAGCGAACATGGTTATCGGCCGATGCGATAACCACAAAATGGCCAAATATTGGACGATTAATCGGCATAGCCGATATATCGGGTTATAGCTACTAATTTAATGCATGCACTGAATGTCTACACTTTGAGTCTGTTCGACTCAAAATGTAGTGAGATGCCATTGTAGGTAATATTTGAAGGAATGCTACAGGATCGATTCAAGTTAAGCTCAATCGACAGCATTTGTGGCATAATGTTGATTACCACAAAAATTATTGTGACTCATCCCTCCTTTTCTTAAAAAAAAAAAAAAAAAAAAAAAAGCACAAATCGAGTGAGGCACTTACAGTGGAAGTGAACGGAGACAATTTTTGGACAGTTTATAGGTAGAAATGTGATGTTTAGAATTTTATAAAAGCATTTAAATTATTTTTCCTATTTAAACTCATGTTGTATTTAAGCTGTAAAATTGTTAAAATTGTCTTTTTAGCATTTTAGTGTTTATGGCTATACTTTAATTTTTTAATTTAATTTAATTTAATTAATTTAATTTAATTTTCTTTATTTATCACACATTATACATTTGCACATATACAGTGAAATTCTTCTTTTTCACATATCCCAGCTAGGCTGGGGTCAGAGTGCAGGGTCAGCCATGATACGGCGCCCCTGGAGCAGATAGGGTCAAGGGCCTTGCTCAAGGGCCCAACGGTGGCATCGTGGCGGTGTTGGGGTTTGAACCCCTGACCATCTAGTCATTAACCCAGAGCCTTAACCGCCAAGCCACCACTGCCCCCGTCGTCATGGCAACAAATTTGAGTAACTGGATATAACTTCACGAAGAAAAAGTCAGTAAGCAATTTTTTTCACACTACAATCATGTTAATACCCATATTTTTTTTATTTTTTTACGTCATATGGCTATACTTTTGAAACAGTGAGTATTATAAAGTTTAGGGATTGGCCCCATTTACTTCCATTGTAAGTATCTCTCTTTTTTTTTTTTTTTTAAAGAAGATAGTTTTTTGTTATTTTTATTTTTTGTACTGAACCCAGAATTTTCCTTTAATGCATAATAGGCACGCTCCCAACTAGAAGGCTGCTCCAAATCCCTTTTAAGGCCACATCAACACTAATCTGTTTTTGTTTCCTAACGTCACTGTTTTCCAAGTATGCGGTACTAGAGTGTGTTTTCGAAGTGTCCTTTTTCTGTGGAGTTAGACGTCTTTTCACTGTGGATGTGTAAACCTAGCTAAAACGTATTAATTTCGGACATGACCAATGAGTTTATTATTGTTTTGCATTTTCAAATGAATTTTTTTTTTTACCGTTTTCAAATTTGCTATAAATTTCAGTTCAGTTTTAGTTAGTTTCATGAAAGGTTTTGCTAGTTACAATTTCATTTTATTTCTTGGACACATTTCTATTTCGTCTTTATATATTTTAGTTTCAGTTTTATTAGAAACATGCATTTTGAGTATACTTATTAGTGTATCACGCTGTTAATTTAGCAACTTGCTAACGGCAAACTTCTTTGAAATAAATTTTGAATCATGTTTCCTGCACTATTCACATGAGGAGTGCTATGTGTATGACACGTAGAGTTGATGCCAATGTAGTGTTCCAAATCGGTCACTTTCAGTATCAACTGAGGCTCCATTCAGTTAGGATGTTGTCTTAAGGGCCGTTCACACTGAACGCATTCACACACAAAAGCTAGATGCAGCGCCACAATTGCAGGTGTCTCGAAGCACGTTTTTAACAGTAGAATGAATGAATGAATGAACGTTACATATATATAGCGCTTTTCTGACACTCCACTCAAAGTGCTTTACACAGTGAGCTCTCCCCAACCACCACTGCGATAGCAGCAATAGTGCACCAGTATGCTCAACACACAAGTGAACCCAGAATTAACAGCTGACTTGAATAAACAGTTGACTTGGTGTCTAAAAAATGGGGTGTTCTTTTGAGGATGTTAAAAAAAAAAACAAAAAAAGAGCAAGAGGCAACACAGCAGTCAAAGACATCAGGTCTAGAGAATTTTATATAGAAAAACTATTAAAAAACAGTGCAGGTGTATGCAAAAACACATAAATTCTAATGAGACATGTGTTGTTGCAACTTCAATAGAAATGAATCTCCCTCGTGTGACAGAACTCTTGAGTTTCTGACAACTCCACAGTTGCCTCTTAGGAGGTAGCCTCCTATGTGGGCAGTACACAGCAAGGTTTTGGAACAGAGCCATTGGTTTCTCTTTGAAATATAGTGTTAAATGTGTGCTGTGGCTGAAGTTCTGACTTTTAAAAGCTTGTTATATTCTTCCTATTTCAGGTTGGTGGACTCTTCGCCATCAAATCAAAGTGCACCGTCTCTGCAGCCTTCACATTGAAAGGAGAGGAAAGAAGCTGGTAACCTCCTCAAGCTGTGTCATTCAACATATCCTTTTTTTTAGTTACTCACTGCGGTGAAATAGAGTCCTTCGATTGGCTGTAAGGTCACTGGGAGAGCCCGTCCAATAAAAGGCCATTGCCTTGCGATAAATTCAGCCATATACAGGCCACTCTCTGCCACATGTGCCCATTTACGATCTCTGACTGTGCAGCTGGTGGTAATATAAATAGACTCAGGAAATAAATAACACAGTAAGGAAATACAAATACCAACACGGTGTTGGAATCAGTGACCAATTTGGTCCCTTTTCACACATTTCTAGCAAATAAAAGGCGGTTCAGCTAGTAAAATGGGCTCGTCACAAAACAGAGCTATCTTGGTGGAAATGTTGAGGGTATATTAGAGGGTAATTGTGTTACCTGAATGCTGCCAGGTACTCTGCATCCCCCATGGGTGGCTCCAGACCTCCGGTGAAAGCCATGTTCACATTAAATCCCACACCTGGACCGATGCCCACCTACAGAAAGAAAGACACACCATAAATACAGCTGAATTAAATGTATCGAGTTGTCAGAAACTCAAGAGTTCCGTCACACGAGGGAGATTCATTTCTACTGAAGTTGCAACAATGCATGTCTCATCAGTAATATGGGTTTGAAACATCATGAGGATGAATAAATGGTCACACAATGTAAATTGTTGGGTGAACTATGGATCAACAGCTGATGCCACAAAGTAATGAGCTTTTATTTTAAGGACTAGAACTAATTTGTGCAACTTGGTCAATAAAATTTCAATCCCCTCATGAGTTTGGAGGCAGGAGCTAACTTTAGTTGCCTCCGCTTCTGAGACTTCAATCTGCGCATCTTATCATGTGGCTTGCTGTGCATGACACCGCGGAGACACACAGCATGTGGAGGCTCATGCTACTCTCCGCGATCCACGCACAACTCACCACGTGCCCCATTGAGAGAGAGAACCACTAATCGTGAGCATGAGGAAGTTACCCCATGTGACTCTACCCTCCCTAGCAACCGGGCCAATTTGGTTGCTTAGGAGACCTGGCTGGAGTCACTCAGCACACCCTGGATTCGAACTCGCGACTTCAGGGGTGGTAGTCAGCGTCAATACTCGCTGAGCTTCCCAAAATGTTCACGAGATCTACTGTATATTTAACTTGATTTTATTTGTATTTTACTTCATGCAATAAACATTTTTAATCCACTCAGCAAAAATGGCTGTTTGCTTGAAATCATAGATTATTTAACTTCAGGAAAAAAAAAAAAAAAAAAAAAAAAAACACCCTTTAAAGCTTTACGTTTCAAAGCAAGTATGTAAATATCGTGATGCATATATCGAATATCGAAAAATACAGACATTTCATTTTTGCACCATAATACCCACCTCATCAGGGGCACCGCTGCCAGGGAAGAAGTTCCCATCATCATAGCGATGGAGAGACACATACAGGACATTGGGGTTGTTGTAGAAGGCCTGTTGAGTCCCGTTTCCATGGTGAACATCCTATTACACAACAGTACACAATTTGTGTCATTTTACTACTTTCAATTTGCATTGAAGTGATGCTCCCAAAACATAAAAAAGAAAAAGAACAATATCTGGTTAAACACTGTAAAAACCATATGCTGTGAAAGACATGGTGGTGCATTCACATGGGAATGAAAAGTGTGTAAAAATTCTATTCTGAGCTGTCAATGATGCTGTAGGGCAGTTTAAGAGAGTTGTTTTCTTCAGAGATATATTTCTTTTCATGCTTATGGCCGTTTACACCACAGGTCTGTCAGAAGGGCTGTGTGACAGACAGGAGGAAATTAAAGACATTTTAAAAGACATCCAGAAACCCTAATGACCCCAGCAGAGTCCTGCCATGACGCCGCCCGTCTTCCTGTGCATGTGGACCCATTTCATGCTGCCGAGACACTGTCCTACATAGTTTGTCTGCTTGAGGATCTTAGTTCTTGTCAGTTTATAGACAGCTTTTAATCTCAAGAGACTTGCATTGCACCATCTGTATGTTAGCAGTGCTTGGTAGATTCCTTCAGAATTGCAATCCAGTACTGATTACAAATTACATGACTAAAATTGCAATCAGTAATGTAATCTCATGAATTATATATTTTAAAACAGTCCGATAACTTTTGGATTATCTCTAACCTAATTATTGTTTATTTGATGTACTATTTTGACAAAGTTGCTTGAATGTATTTAAGAAAGCTTAAGAGAATATTCCAGGTTCAATACAAGTTAAGCTCAATCGACAGCATTTGTGGCATAATGTTGATTACCACAAAACATTTTTTTTGACTTGCTCCTCCTTTTCTTTAAAAAAAGTAGAAATCTTGGTTCAAGTGCGGCACTTACAATGGAAGTGAATGGGGACCAATTTTTGAATGTTAAAATACTAACTTTTTCAAAAGTATAGCCACAAGATACAAACACTATGCATGTAAACATGGTTTTAGTGTGATAAAATCACTTACTAATCTTTTCTGTATAAAGTTATAGCCAATTTTACTACTTCATTGCCATGACGATGTAATGTCAACAAACCCTAAAATGACTGTAAAAATTACAATTTATACAACTTTACAGGTAAAAAAAGAAGTATTACTTTAAGTGCTTTTATAAAATTATAAGCTTCAAATTTCTGTCTTTAAACCCTCCAAAATTGGCCCCATTCACTTCCATTGTAAGTGATTGAGCAAAACCAAAGTCATTCTAGCAAATCAGTCCATTGTCGGCCATCTTTGGTCAAGATTACGATCAAAGAACATATTTCAAATCAGCAATAAAATCTTACAATACTGGAATCATCAACTGTGATTATTTTCCCAGCTTGTATAGCTAATGCGCATACGTGTTCGAAAGTTGATTGACAGGTGATGCCTGTATCTAAAAGGTGATTGGGTCTTTTAACTGTAAGGTGGTACTTCCTTTCTATATCCGTTGACTGTTGGGCGCACAGAGCTCCTTGGTTGAGCATTCCAATTTCACCCATTCATTTGAATACAAGTGACACATCTCTGCTAAATAATCTCTGGCTAAACTTGTATTGAACCTGGAATATTCCTTTAATGAATCAAAATATGATTATTATTGATATAATTTTGTGTGTGTGTGTGTGTGTGTTTTACCTGCTATTTTTGACCAAGATAGCAAAAAAAGTTGCCGTGAAATATTCTTATTTAGAAGAGTTTTTTTTTTTACTTCCAGAATCAATAATTAGTTAATGTCACTGGATATATTGTAGATATAGTATTTCACAATGTTTAGTAACTTGCATAATTATTCGTCATTAGAAGACATGGTCTAACGTATATTTTACGTTATTTGCATTTTATTCTGTTCAAATTTTAGGGCAATTTAATACAACAGGTGGGAGGTTTTCAGCAAGATAAACGTAGTTCTTGAGTCACCGCTGCCTGGGTTCGAACCTATAACCTTTGAGTTAAGAGCCCATTTGCCTTGACGTTTGGGATTTGGATAATTTGTTTGACTGGATTGACATTATTGGTTAACATCATTTTTCCACACCCATACAGCTTTGGTAAAGTCAACAGAAAAGTCATCTGTGATGTGAAGGAAGTTATTAATTTTTTTTTATTTTTTATTTATTTATCACACATTATACATTTGCACATATACAGTGAAATTCTTTTTTTCACATATCCCAGCTAAGCTGGGGTCAGAGCGCAGGGTCAGCCATGATATGGCGCCCCTGGAGCAGATAGGGTCAAGGGCCTTGCTCAAGGGCCCAACAGTGGCATCTTGGCAGTGCTGGGGCTTGAACCTCCAACCTTCTGATCAGTAACACAGAGCCTTAACCGCTGAGCCACCATTTATTTTTTGGGGAATAAAATGCACCTATAAATTGTGTATGTTAACACCTGGGACATTTATTAAGTAAATAGTGTTAATTTAGAGTACAGAAGTGTTTGTGCACTTACCCAGTCTACAATCAGAATCTTACTGACATTGAGTCTCTGTTGCAGGAGTTTGGCTGCAATGGCGACAGAGTTGAAATAGCAAAATCCCCTGTTATTTGTGTCAAAAACAAAAGCAGAGAACAGCATGTGTGAGAGAGAGAGCACAGAACCAGGGCATTCAGCTTGTGTGCGATCTATCATGTAGCGCATGATCGTGTGGGTTTGCGAAGTGGACCTCCTGGCCTGATGGATTGTCTCATTTCGCTAATGACACGACTCACCCACTGCATCCTGGCTTGACATCAGAGCGCGAGAGAGCAGGGCCTGGCCCGTGGCCCACGGCAGAGGCACCAAACCTCAGTCTGTTCCCCAAACACGGCATCCATGGAACAATCCTTGTATTTAATCTTTCACCATAGAGACTGAGGAACATTCGTTTACTTTAACCTTTCTGTAATGAGGCAGAGGCACTGGGAATAAAGATGGGAGGAGCACGTGTGACGCTCCAGCCATTAAAAGCAGAAAAGCTCCGCAATTAGAGGGAATTTAGTCCCACGTTAACGATACCTGACATTAATTTGGATAAACCAGGCTTTAAGATAAATAAAATTGCATCCAAGTTGCCCGAGCTGAATATTAAGAACCACATGTACCCAGCTTAGCGTCAGGAAAATGGTTCCAGCTCTAAAATAAGTAGTGCGATTTAAAGAACATATTCTAGTGTAGTGGTTCTCAAACTGGTGGGTCGTCAGTCTGTTCCGACAGAGTCACAGACAACAAGGAAAACTCAATGCTAAATGCAAATGTTAAATTCAATTAACCATATAATTGTGCACAGTTCATCTAGCATTTATATGGAGGAGAAAACACTTCCCATGTCTTTTGTTGTTGACGTCAAAGGCAGACTATTTGGTCATTTTGGTGCAAATTCACCAGCAACAAAGCTGATGCTTTCCAAATTTAGAAAATGATAACATGGACCGGTTGTGTGACGTTCCCTCGTCCTCAAAAACAATGAAAAAACTATGCAAAGCGAAAGAAAATATCTTGCGGATAGTTTTGAATGAATAATTCTTCTCTTAATTCTGGATGAGCCGTGTTTAGGGATGGGAATGATACAGAACTTGAACTATTTCAGTTACTAATCTGATTTATTGCATTTACTGCCCTCAGCAGCACATTGCCACATGATAAGATCCTTTTAGATTTCAACAGAGCAGATATAAGAAATCAGAGATAATACAATTCTTGCAAAATACATGTTTACACAGACTTGTTAATAACTTTTCAAATAATTTTTTAAAAAGCATACATTCTTTCCAATAATTGGTCCTACTGTAACTATATCTTAATTAAATAAAAATCTGAACAAATCATTAAAAATTCTAAACAAAAAAGTTCTAACATATTTAATTCAGTCCTATAATTCCTTTTTTATACAATTCAACTGATTACAAGAAAACTCTACTGTGTAATCTTTAACTAAGCTACACATTGTAGCAGTAAAACATTCCATAACACAGTAAGAGTTCTTGGTTCATTTCAAGCTGGACTTGACGGAAGTCATATTCAATAAACAGAATCGGCTCATAAGAGTTTTTATTCGGGAATCAGATTACACTGGTTGCGTTTTGCATTGTAGACTCAAGAACCGACTCACAAGAGTAATTCGTTCGGGAATCGGACTACACTGGTCACGTTGTTTTTTGCGCTGTAGATTCAAAAGAACCGACTCACAAGAGTAATTCGTTCGGGAATCGGACTACACTGGTCACGTTGTTTTTTGCGCTGTAGATTCAAAAGAACAGACTCACAAGAGTAATTCGTTCGGGAATCGGACTACACTGGTCACGTTGTTTTTTGCGCTGTAGATTGAAAAGAACCAACTCCTAACAGTCATTTGTTCGGGAATCTGACAACGCTGGTTGCGCTGTAAAGTCAAAAGAACCACCTCAAAGCGTCATTCGTTTGGGAATTGCACTACACTGGTCGCTCTGTGTGTTTTGCACTGTAGACTAAAAAGAACCGGCTCATAAGAGTTATTCGCATGGGAATCGGACTACACTGGTTGTCTGTGTTTTGTGCCGTAGATTCAAATAAACCAGCTGAAAAGAGTAATTCGTTTGGAAATTTAACTACACTAGTCATGATGTGTGTTTCATACAGTTTATTCAAAAGAACCGGCTCATAAGAGTTATTCGTTCAGGAAACGGACTACATTGGTTGCACTGTAGATTCAAAAGAACTGGCTCATAAGAGTTACTCATTCAGGAATCGGACTATACTGATCGCTTTGTATGTTTTGCACTGTAGATTCAAAAGAACCTGCTCATAAATTTAATTCATTCAGGAATCAGACTACACTGGTCGCGCTGTGTGTTTCGTGATGTACAGTTAAAATAAAACTGGCTCATAAGAGTCATTGGTTCGGGAATCGGACTATACTGGTCGCTTTGTATGTTTCGCACTGTAGATTAAAAAGTACCGGCTCATAAATTTAATTCATTCAGGTATCAGACTACACTGGTCGCACTGTCTTTTTTGCGCTGTAGATTCAGTAGAGATGCAGCACTGCTGCTGAATAGCGCACTACTGCGCATTTTGTCCGAATATTTTAGTATTGCCTACAGTTAGGATAATGAACTATATTACTTGGTGAAAGAATTGTCATTATGTCAATAACCTTTAATAATAAAAGTAATTATTATTTGAACATTGATGTATTTGATCATATTGCTGTCCTGAAGCAAAACCATTTGAAGTCAGCATGAGTGCTACAACATTTCTTCTGTTGGCCAGGCGGAATTCATTTATGTGAGAGGATAGCGTGTATTACACTAATTTCTGACTGTGTGTTTTTAAATTAGATACTGATATCAGTTGTGGAGTTTTGAGATCGGTTATGAGATCAGAGAGACACAGTGAAATGTTCAAGGAGATACATACATCGGTGTGCTCTCCTCAGCATGGTGTCCCGGAGGCCGTACTACAGCAAAGCCGTTCTGCAAATGGAAACAGAGAAGCATCTTAAAAGGACAGTTCACCCCAAAATGACAATTCTGTCATCATTTACTCACCCTTGTTAGGCAGAATGACAATTTCAGTCACCATTCACTTTCGTTGTATGGAAAAAACAAAAAACAAAAATGCAATGGAAGTGAATGGAGGCTATCAGTCCCTAAATTTCTGCCTAAGAGTGCCTTTGTGTTTTATGGAAGAGAGAAGTCAAATGGGTTTGGAACAACATGAAGGTGAGTAAAAATTACAATTTTAAAGGGATAGTTCTCTCAAAAATGTAAACTGACGCTTTGTTAAGCCCCACCTTAAGAGTTTCTGACCAATCCTGTCTTAGCAACTGTTGCCCTGCTCCATTTCTCTGACACACGTTTGCTGTTTTCCAATGAGAGTCTACGGGAGTAATGTGTTTGAGCAGTTTTAGCGGGATTTGATCAAAATGATCCAAAAAATGTGAAACACGTTATTGCTGGGTCACTTTTAATAGTGACAGGAGGTATCCACATAGGATACAAACAATGTTTTTCACGGCAATCTCCCATGCATTTCTACGGGGAGATCTTCAGAGCTTGTCAGAACAAGCGATTGTAACCAAGGGGGTGGAGCTTAGCGAAGGGTCAGTTCTCTTATCATTTACACACCCTCATGCCATCCCAGATGTGTATGACTTTCTTTCTTCTGCAGAACACAAATTTAAATATTTCAGCTCTGTAGGTCCATAAAATGCAAGAGAATGGTGGCCAGAACTCTGAAGGTCCAAATATCACATAAAAGTGGCATAAAAGTAATCCATGCAACTCCAGTGGTTTAATCCATGTCTTCTGAAGCGATCCAATCAGTTTTGAGTGAGAACAAACCAAAATGTAACTCCCTTCTCACTGTATATCTTGCCATTGCAGTCTCTAGGAACAATTATGATTTCAAGCTCGATTACGCTTCCTAGTGCTTGACGCATATGCAGAGTACTAGATGGCGCTAAAGGAAGTGTAATCGAGCTTGAAATTACGATCGCCAAGGAGACTGATGTCAAGATATACAGTGAAAAAGTAGTTATATTTTGGTCTGTTCTCACCCAAAACCGATTGGATCACATTTATGCTGCCTTTATGTGATATTTGGAGCTTCAAAAGCTTTCTGTCCACCATTCACTTGCATTGTATGGGCCTACAGAGCTGAGATATTCTTTTAAAAATCTTTGTTTGTGTTCTGCCGAAGAAAGTAAGTCATACACATCTGGGATGGCATGAGGGTGAGTAAATGATGAGAGAATTTTCATTTTTGGGCAAATTATCCCTTTAAATTCTGATCCCTTTAAAGGACACCCTTAAACACACACAAATACCAAAGTGACTGCAGGATACAATGCTCACAGCTAATGCCTTTTCCATTCAGCCGGTGAACTCTGTGGATGCTACTAACATGTCGCGTGCAGCCCCATGGCTAATGAGCAGTCTATGTTAATGCCCTGACCTGAGGAAAGCGCTGCGTTCCCTCTCACACTCACTCAAGTCCACGCTGGGCTGCCTGCTCTAATGATGTGAAAGCAGCTGCCTGATGCTATTATTCTACCTCACTCCAGAGGATATTATTTTAGCCATGAGAGGGAGGCATAGTGAGAGAGAGAGAGAGAGAGAGAGAGAGAGAGCTTATTCCTGTTATACAGTACATTATTATGTCCCCATAATATCGGGGAGACTTGACTAGTTGTCACTTGTTATTCCAGTGAATATTTCTCAGGGTGGATTAATTTTTGAAAGTCAGTTCCTACATAGCATCATACTTTTAAGTCTTGGCTACAAAAAAACAAAACAATGGACTACTTGCACAACTGCTTCCGCGTTCTAAGAAGTGCGGCTCATGCGTTTCAACATAAACACTCCCCTGGCGGATGGCAGTGGCGAGGACTCCGCGACAGCGCGTCCCTCCTCCCTCCCGGGTTTCGGCACAACTGTAAGAGTATAAGAATGGGCAAGGAGGAGGCGGGAACTGGCTGAACAGTAAACAAAGTTTTAATGTCAAACTCAACTTAAAATCAACATAAACACAGACACACATGCAGCATGGCTGTGTGCGTCTCTCTCTCTCTCTTGAACCGGTGTCTCCGGCTGCCCTTTATCTCGCTCTCCCGCTGATCAGCTGATTCAGCGCCGGCCGTGCTCCATCACGGCTCGGCCACGCCATCTTCCTCGTCACACATTATTAATATAAGCAGATTATGATATACAGTATATCCAATATATTTTTACTTACTGTACCTGTAATTGAGGTCTATAAATTATTTAATGTATCCTACGTTTGAATAAATCTGTCAAATGTAAAAAAAATAAAAATAAATAAATAAAATAGTTTGGAAACTTCAGAGTCCTTTTCTTCAAAAACAAGTTTTTAGGACAGTCGCTATTTAAGTGATTAAATGTAGACAATTAATAAGACAAGTAATTATCGAATAATCGTAATAATCGGAAAGCTGAGACTTCCTTTTTTAATTCAGTGAATAAAGCATAAAATGTGATTTTGGGTCAAAGCGACACAAAATTATCACAATCACAAAATAATAATAATTTTTTTAAATATTCGAGTTCACAATGTAGCCTTATAAGCATACATTTCTCTTAATATATTAACACTATTATATATTGCTTTTATATATATATATATACACACACACACACACACCAGTCTGGCCATTCTCTGTTGACCTCGCTCATCAACAAGGCGTTTCAGTCCGTGGAACTGCCGCTCACTCTTGTTTTTGGCATCATTCTGAGTAAATTCTAGAGACTGTTGTATGTGAAAATCCCAGGAGATCAGCAGTTACAGAAATACTCAAACCAGCCCGTCTGGCACCAACAAACATCCATGCAATTATCTAATCAGCCAATCATGTGGCAGCAGTGCAGTGCAGAAAATCATGCAGATACAAGTCAGGAGCTTCAGTTAATGTTCACATCAACCATCAGAATGGGGAAAAAAATGTGATCTCAGTGATTTGGAGCATGGCGTGATTGTTGGTGCCAGACGGGCTGGTTTGAGTTTTTCTGTAACTACTGATCTCCTGGGAGTTTCACACACAACAGTCTCTATAATTTACTCAGAATGGTGCAAAAAACAAAAATTATCCAGTGAGGGTCAGTTCTACGGATGGAAATGCCTTGTTGATGAGAGAGGTCAACAGAGAATGGCCAGACTGGTTCAAACTGACAAAGTATACGATAACTCAGATAACCGCTCTGTACAACTGTGGTGAGAATGGCTGGTGTTGTTTTGGCGGCATGAGAGGGACCTACACAATATTAGGCAGGTGGTATTAATGTTGTGGATGATAGGTGTTTGTATATATATATATATATATATATATATATATAGTTGGTTTTAAGTTGAGTTTGACATTAAAACTTTATGTTTACTGTTCAGCCAGTTCTTGCCGCCTCCTTGCCTGACCTTGAACTGATACAGTGGTGCCAAAACCGGGGAGGGAGGAGGTACGCGCTGTCGTGGAGACTTTGCGGCTGCAATCCACCAGAGGAGCAGCCGCAGCCGTCTGCCTGGGGACGGAGGGGTCGCTGCCGACCGGCGAGAGCCGGAGAAACCGTGACCTTCTGCCGAGAAGGGGAGGAGCGAGCTGGCATCCGGCAGAGGGCAGAGGAGCGGTTAAGGACCTGGCAACGGTGCGTCCGGGAGCCGGTGAGCAAGTTCTTCACTCTCTGTCTCTCTCTTTCTCTCTCTCTGTGTCTCCACTCGCACTTTCCCTCTCCCCACGCCTCCCCTTGTCTCTCCCCCAGGTTCACAGGTGGCGGGGTAGACCACATCCCCTCCGGAGATGGTTAGTCAGACCGGTGGCGCCCTGGCCTGAATCGGGTGGGGGAGGAGTGTGATGAGGAGAAGGGCGTGGCCAGGCCATGATGGAGCATGGCCGGTGCTGAATCAGTGGGAGCGCGAGATAAGGGAGAGTCGGAGATGCCAGTTCGGGAGAGAGACGCACGTGGCCACACTGCATGTGTGTCTATTCGTTTATGTTTTATGTTGTTTTAAGTTAATTTATATCATTAAACCTTTATGTTGACTCTTCAGCTGGTTCCCGCCGCCTCCTTGCCTGTCCGTTTATCTGTTACAAGGTGTTAGACATATTGTGCTCAGGTGTGTGCACCCTTACCGCTTTCTCTCTCTGAACGCTCCACCATGCCCCCACCTCCATATATATATATATATATATATATATATATATATATATATATATATATATATATATATATATATATATATATATATAGGTTAATTTGGTAAATACTTACATATAGAGCATTGTAATGGAGCCAAGTCTCTGTAATTTTAAGTCCTGGTGTATTTCGGGCTTGTTCATAGGAAAAAAGTCCCACGTTATGCACCAAATCTTAGTATGTTGCACAATAAACTGCCTTTGGGATTTCATTCATTTTGGACTCTTGTAGCCTCAATGTCTGTCCTCGTCATAATAAGGTAAGACTAAAAAAAAATATCAATAAAAATTATCATTCTATTAATCCATTTTAAAAAAACTATCGGCCGATTAATCGGTTATCTGCCTCTTCCACCACATTAGTTATCGATAAAAGGCCAACCTCTATCTAAAACATTCATGTTATTTACTGTTGATGAAATTCAGTAAATATTGTCAACATTTCAAAAGATTGTTCAAAATATCAAAATCAAACCTTCAAGTTAACTCCATGATGTAAGCTACCGCTCAATCCTTCACTGAGCAATGGCTGATTCTAGCTCTTTATTTACATCTTGCTAGTTTGCACCATGTTAAGCACCCTGTTCAGTTTTGCAAATAATCAAGTTATAATTGATAGCATTTAATTAATAAGTCTCTGAGTTTGATCAAAGCATATTTTTGAAAGTCTCATTTACCATTTTATAGAAATACTTAAGTTACAACTTAAGCATATTTTTTTTTAATGACCCAGAAAGAGTGTGAAACATAAGGAATATCGTTTAGATGGTAGATAGTGAGTGGAATGGTGACTTTAGTTTTTCTGGGCTCGCCTGTGGCTGAGGTAGCATTTTGAGCTGTTCTATTTTTGAATGTGATGATGGACAAATTTGAGTGTGTTATGCTGAGATTTAGGGTCGGTGGCAGTTCACTAAGGGGTAAGGTTACACTCAGGAATGTTTACATTAAGTTGACCATACTGTGTCTTTTGGGTCTCTTCCTGTGAGTTATGATGTTGCCGTGGGACCATGCCAGGTCAACCAAACCTTAGACACACACACTGGGGAGGCGACACAATTACCTTGCAACTATTCAAACCAAGTTGAGAGAAAAATCATCTCCTTTTATGTTCCCTGAAAGAAAGTAGTTTATACAGTCTTGGAACAATAAGTGAAAGATGACAGTGAATGATGACAGAATTGCTGTTTTTTGGTGAACCATCCCTATTAATTGAAATCAACAGAATGTCTCCTTCATAACACTCTCACTTTAAAACTAGAGGTAGACCCATATATCGGTTTTACCGATTAATCTTTTTTAGAGAAAAGAGTGTCTTACCCTCAGTTCTCCCGATGCCACCTTAAAGACCAGATCCACCACAGATCCCACAGCCAGACGAGCAGCACTGGACGAGTGAACTTCATTCCAGATCGTGTCACTGTCAACCTGTTGATACACACAACCACATTCATGTTGCTTTTAGGATAGGGATGCACTGATACTGTACCGATTCGCTTGTCAGTTTTGGGTCTGATACTGAGCTCATGTACTCATACTTGTTAAAATACTCCAAATATACCAAAAATGAGCCGATTCAGAAACGGGTCAATGAGGAAAGGGGAAGGTCTCGTGTACTGGTGTTTTCTCATTGCTAACAGACCTGTGACAGACTACACAGGACAGAAGTGGGACGTTTGCTCAAGCAGACAGCACAGCGGGACAGCAAACAGACCCAGAGAGGATTTGTACACAGCACAGTATGCATGGCCGAACACTAAACAGTGTCCAAACATCCTCTTTTGTCCTGTTCTCGTTTTCACAGAGGAGCGTGATTGCTGAGCAAGAAGAGAAAACGGTACCCCGTTGAACTTCAAGACTGACACACAAACCAACAGCACACACACATATGCAGCAATAACGGACCAAAACTAAAGTGTCATTCCAGAGGACACAAGTATGTTCAAAGTTTATTCAACAGAATGGGCAGACAGAGTGAGAACGGGTGTTTATTCTGCACCACGAAACGCAAACAGTGGAGGGAGAGACCTGGATAGGAAAGGGGGGAGATTCCCAGTATGCTTGGAGACAGAAAACCTTCATCAGGCATCACTGATTATGCACACACACGAGTGCCCAACAGCCTGCAATTACTGCGCAAGTGAACACACACACGCTAATACTTGAGTACAGTGGACTTAAATGGGTGAGGGGAAAAATAGGGAATAATTCATGAGACGTAAACTACTCGGCCTACTGATCAACAGGTGCTCAAAGTACAGAATAACATGAATGATACCTCAAATTGTGTCGTGTAACCTGTTTTTTGTGCCAGTTACAAAATGACTTGTCTTGAACATCTCCAGCTGAAAGCCAATAAAATCCCTTCTCATTTCCACAACAACATCACACTCTACTTAGAATACTTAGAACAAACGTGAACATTGAGAGGGGGTTGAGGGGTTCGGCCAACCCTGATTCCCCCTTACAGCATACATATTCTACACTTACTGTATGAATTCAGCTCTTAATGGCATGAGTGCTCAAGGGCAGCATAAAAACCTCTAGTCTTTTCAAGCTCCACCAAGAATTACTTTGTCAAGAATTATGAGCCTGTAGTGCATTTTAAACAGAAAAAAAAATATTGCTAGGGAAATGAGAGAGTGAGTGAGAGAGAGAGAGAGAGAGAGAGCAACATGAAACAAAATGAAGAGCAAGAGAGCAGGATGAAAGAATTTAAAAGCAGGTAGAAATAAAAGAGTTACATGCTCTATTCCAAAACTTAAAAAAACTGCCTCTGTAGGCATCATGTGTGTGGTCCTGATGAGAAAGCTTTTCCAAAAGGTTTAGTAGTTTTAATTTACATATTTTTATTAATTAAAATGTATGAGTAATTTTTAAATTAAATTTTAATCAAGTAATTATATCCAAGTTCAGACAGCATCGCAAGTAACCTTCATGGTGAATGCAATTCAAGAATGCACTGCACCAGGCTCAGTAAAAAAAAAAAAAAAAAAGAGAGAGATAGTGGACGAGTTGAGACAAATGTTTATAACAGACAAACTTCTATTTAAATGAATGCTAAATAATAATAATAAAAAAGTATAGATAAAAATGAGGGCTGTCGATTTAACACATTAATTCAGTGCAATTAATTATATATATGTATATATATAATCAAAAATAAAAGCCTTAAAAATAACGCAATTAATCATGTCCCTGAATAATAATAAGGAATAATCCTACCATCTGAAAATTTCAGTTTAAAGCACCACCTGTTTTCAGCAGGGGGCAGTAAGCGAATCTCCAGCTGTATAAACAACTTGCAGCTGTACAGAGAACAAACCAAACACAGGCTTGCTTGCACACAACATGAGGACGTGCTCTTGCATTCAAACAAAGCTGGACGGAGCGCTATTCCGAATGCAGGGATCTTAAAGCGTGTTTTTCTAAGTTTCAGACTATGTTTAATTTGACACAGCGACCTAAAAACATGATTTTATGATGCGACACAACCAAAGTGAGTCGTTCCAAAAGTGTCCATCTGATGCAGGTGTACACTGATGAGTCCTTAGAAAAGCCCTTATAATAAATCTATCTCGGACAGACTGACAAATTCAGTAGCAAAATGAATTACTACGGACTGTAGATTAATGATAGGCTTATGTTCAAAAAATATGGAAACAAACAATATATAGCCAAGCCACTTTTTATATTGTCTTATCAATGCTTTACTCATCTACCTTAATAATGTGATGCATTTTATTTAACTGAATTTTTTATTTTATATATATATATATATATATATATCTATATATATATATATATATAAAATTGAAAATTGTCTACTTTACCCAATATTTGTGTGTGATATGTGTTTTTATACTTATTAGAGCGTTGTGTTGTTAGCTTAGCGACATGCTAATGCTGTTGAAATTACACATTTTACGTTAAAAGAGTTTTGCAATAATGTGCTTTAAAGTAGTCCACAAATTCTTTGAACACAACTCATTCTGCTTTGTTTTCAAAGTTATGTTTCTGAAATATTTAATGATTCTTACCTCTCAAGGGAATCTCTGACCAATGTCAACAAACAGTTTCCGCTAATTTCTTTGTTGTCTGCAAAACAGAGCGCTGAAACATCATTTAAATGAGCTTACAATATGCACCAGGCTTTATGACAACAGTCAAAAGTCTAGCTTGCAAGATTACATCCGAAGGGTATTGCAGAATTGCTCTTTTATTAGCAACAAAAATGACCAGGCATGATAACTTGAAAGACAAAGTGACAGAAAACATTCAGGGCTTTAATAACAACATTTGGAGCTTAAACCCTGAAAGCCCACAACCAGTTTCGCTCATGGTGGAAAGTGGTACAAAGTAAGAGAATGACATTGCAGACACTGAGGTCTCGGGGCGCAGATCTTAGGCAGGGTTGAGGAGCGTGTTGGAATGAACAAGCACAGTTTATCTTCAGTCTGACAGGCTAATTTTCAGAGCGGAGGCTCGCTAGAGAGATGCAGGAAGACAACAATTTTGTTCCATTTCCATAAAAGAGTCCAGAGCTCTTCTGTTTCTCACCATTCAGCTCTTAGGCTGTGACTTTAAGCCAAACTGGGCCGCCTGCCATTTATCAGTCTCCCCCAAACAGACCTGCCTGGGGTCATCCCACTAACACGCACACACACTTACACACACACACACATAGGCCCAAATCCTGAAGATATTCAAAATATATTTATCTTGATATTTATTCAGTTTCTCTAAAATAGCTTAGAAAAGTTTTTTTTCTTTCTTTTTTTCTCAAGAATAACCATCATTTTGACCAAACAGCCATCGTTGCCAAGTGGACTCAAAATGTAAGAAGTCAATTATAGTGAAAAAAAATATATATATATATATAAAAATTTAAAAACAATTCATTCATGTTTCCTACACAATTTTTTTAATCATTTTAATTTAAATGCACCAATTAAACAATATAAATAGTAATAATCAGCAGTTTACCAACATATATTTTTACTAGAAAGGCAATGTGAATGATGGATGATGCAAATTGTTGAATCAGAGTTTTGAAGTGACACTGAAAGGGACAAATTAATCGAACTTACATACTTTAATGGTGTTTTGCTACTGAAGTTTAAGCTGATCTGTGTTAATGCTCACATATCTTAATGAGTCAGTCCTGAGACAAGGAAGGATCGTGAAAATAGTCTAACAATGCGCTGGCCAAATAAAAAGCACATTAAAATAGTTTGATTTTAGTTAGTGAAATAGTTTGATAATAGTCTGACTAATATGTATCAAAACCCATTTTATACTTAAAAGCACTAAATAATTGTCAAATTGACAGCCCTAAAAAGTTCCTTTCATGTGCGACTATTAATGCCGCCACAAAAGTGAAAATATTTAGCATACATTCCATAATTTTTGTAATGAATCTTTTTAACCCAGTAAAGCCTGACATATGAAAGAATTGTCATAAAATTCAAATTTTTTGACATTAAACTGTTTTTAGCACCATTAGATAAAATGTAAAAATAAATCGCACAAAAAAATAAAAAATAAAAAAATAAAATGCTCATGGCATGACAACTTCCTCTCCTTGGTCTATAAATACGGAATGAAATGTATCACAGTTTAATTCAGCACATCAAATACAATATGAATAAAAAAAATTTTTTTCAATAAACAATTTTTATTATATGTATTTTATTCACCAAACACTATATTGACATTTAAAAACTGTAAAATTGTAAAACTTTTTTTTTTGCTGGGTCTCTGGGACTTATTGTAAGATGACATAATAAGTTGTAATGTAAAATAATGAGATCTTTATAATGACAGAGCTGGCTGCATATATGAAAATACAGAGAAATATTAGTTCATACTTTAAATATATCTTATTAAAAGTATGTGTCTTTTTTTAAAAGCTCTGTGATTTTTTATTTATTTATTTTTTATTGTGGGCATGAATGGAGTGTAATGGTGACTGAGAGATATACCTCAAAAGCCTATTGTATCATATTTGATACATGTAATTTCAACATGCTTTTTCAATAAAATAATATACAAAATTTTAACCAGGCATAAAATGAGTCATGAGAGGGGAATAGCAGAATAAAAAGGAAATGGGGATAAGAGCTTCCTATTCCAGAGCTGCAAATGAGTGTGACTGACACTGTCCACTCAGCACTGTAGAACAAGTCCATCCATTCATTCATCACCATCAGAGAATACACACACACACAACTTGTTTATAGAAAACATCTGGACACAATTACTCGCTCGGCAGAGACGAGAGCAACAGTTTTTGTTGCCGCTGGACTTCGGGGGAAGGAGAACAAACAAGACAGTTATTTAAACACAGGAAAGAGCGAAAGAAACTCACCCCGATTCCTCCGCACGGGAGTCTCACGAACATGGGTGTCACCGAGCCTACAAAGAAATAAAAAGAGAGATATTTATATCCAACATTTACATTTTAGAAACACTTTTATCCAAACAACTTACAATGATTCAATCTATACATTTGATCAAATTGTGTGTTCCCTGGGAATCGAACTTAGAGCGTGGCATTGTAAGTGCAATGCTCCAACAGTTGAGCTACACTGATGGAGAGGAGTTTAAGCTCATCCTCTAAGGTTCCTTTAATATCAATGTCACGATAATGATGTACACGTGAGCTAGACGGACGTTTTTGACCGGTGCAACGTGTCACGCTATATTTTTAGTGTCTCACGCAGATACCGTTTGAAACATTTAATAATGCGTTCAGTCTGAAAGGACTCTCAAAGGGTTAGTTCACACAAAAATCTAAATTCTCTCATGATTTACTTACCTTTAAGCCATCCCAGATGTGAATGACTTTTCTTCTTCAGCAGAACTGAAATGAAGATTTTTATGAGCCCATTTCAGCTCTGTTTGTCCATACAATGCAAGTGAATGGGTGCCATCAGGCTGCTGGCTGTTTGACGGTCCAAAAGGCATATTTAGGCAGCATAAAAGTAATCCACACAACTCCAGTCGATCAATTAAAGATGTAGATTGGAAAGCAGGTGCGAAAAACTTCATATAAATAAAATAGCCTGCTCTTCTCATTGCTGTTGCTAGCGTGCTAGTGATTACTGCTCTGCATGAATTTGAAAAAATGGCACTTCACGTCAAAAAGTTTGCTGACCCCTGATCTGTTGTATGCCTTCAGAATATTTAAAAATTTTTTGTTGCTTTTGGGTAATTTTTTAAAAGAGTAGTTCACCCAATAGTTCACAATGAAAGTTCTCTCACCATTTACTCACCCTCATGCCATTCCAGATGTGTATGACTTTCTATCTTCTGCAGAAAACAAATGATGAATTTTAGAAGAATATCTCAGCTTTTTGGGTTCATACAATGCAAGTGAATGGCGATCAAAACTGTGAAGCTTCAAAAAGCACATTAAGGAAGCATAAAAAGTAATCCATATGACTAGTGGTTTATTCCGTGTCTTCTGAAGCAATCTAATCGATTTTGGGTGAGAACAGACCACTATTTTTTCTTTGTACATCTTGTCACGATCATGATTTCAAGCTCGTTTACACTTCCGAGTGCTTGGCACATGCGCAGAGCTCTAGATGGCGCTATAGGAAGTGTAACTGAGCATAAAACCATGATCGCCAAGGAGCTGATGTCAAGATTTATAGTGAAAAATAAGTTACATTTTGGTCTGTTTCTCACCCCAAACCTATTGTATCGCTTCAGAAGACATCGATTCAACCACTGGAGTCATCTGGATTACCTATATGTGGCCTTTTGAGCATTTTGGAGCTTCAAAAGTTTGGTCACAATTCACTTGCATTGTATGGACCTACAGAGCTGAGATATTCTTCTAAAACACTTCGTTTGTGTTCTGCAGAAGAAAGAAGGTCATACACACCTGGGATGGCATGAGGGTGAGTAAATGATGAGAGAATTTTCATTTCTGGGTGAACTATCCCTTTAAGCTTTAAAGTGGGTCACTATTAACTGCCATTGTATTGAAAAGACAAACCGGTATACTGTATTCATTAAAACATCTTCATTGGTGTTCCGCATAAGAAAGTAAGTCATTCTGGTTTGGATCCACAGCCCCAATGAGATCAAATGAGAAAGGTGTAAATTGCAGAGCGAGTAGTTTAAACCGTGATCACTTTTCTCTGTACCCTATGAGCGTGAAAAATCAATGTTTGTACATGTGTGACAGCGGGCATCTCGTCGAAGCATGTGTTTAATCGCTGCACGAGGGGGCCGGAGCTGAAGTCATGGAAAACTGCATGTGTGGCTGTTATTGGCAGAGAGGTGGCGACCTTGACAGACAGCCGAGAGGCAGATTCAGATCAAGGCCATGACTGAGTTTGGGATGCAGGGGGAAACAACAGGCCAAAAAAAGATAGAAGCGAATTGCAGCGTTTAGGGAACATGTGGTAAGGCGGATCTGGCAACAGAAGCATAAATAATGTGGATAATTGCAGAAGTCAATGCACAGTGTTACACGGGCTAATAACTGGGAATGCAATCGCAGGCTCCAACTGTCGCAGAGAGAGAGAGAGAGAGAGATGCAACAATGCACTCATTCACAAAACACATTCAAATCCAGCCTGAGGCACATTTAGGAGTGTGTGTGTGTTGTATTTGTGTAAGCCATGAGTGTGTTTGTGTGCAGTGCACACACTTACTGTCAAGCTTTTGTCGGAGTGGGTTGGTGCCATAAAGCAGCACATGAGCTTCAGAGTGAATGGTCTGTAACTCCTCCAGAGTTGCTTTCCGGCCCCGAATACACTGTAGAAAGAGAGAGAGAGAGAGAGAGAGAGAGAGAGAGAGAGAGTAAGAGCAGTCTCAAACCGAATTATCTGTGTATTCAGAAAAGATGTTGTATTTAATTTGACACACACAGAATGGAAGCTGTGAAGGATGATCCACTTTGTCATCATTTACTCAATCCTCATGTCTTTCCGACCACATAGCATTTTCTTTCTTCCATGAAACACAAAAAGAGATGTTAAAGGGTTAATTCACCCCAAAATGAAAATTCTCTCATCATTTACTCACCCTCATGACATCCTAGATGTGTATGACTTTCTTACCTTAGCAGAACACAAAGATTTAAAAAAAAATATTTCAGCTCTGTAGGTCCATACAATGCAAGTGAATGGTGATCAGACCTTTGTAGCTCCAAATATCACATAAAGGAAACATAAAAAGTAATTAATATGACTCCAGTGTTTAAATACATATCTTCAGAAGTGATATGATAGGTGTGGGTGATAAACAGAACAATATTTCCACTTTCACATTCACTTTCAAGCCCCGTTCACACCGCAAACGGCATCGCGTGACGAAGCAAGGTAATCCCATTCATTTTCAATGAGAGCACAGCGACTTCCGGCAACACGAGCTGTCGCGACTGTTGGCGACAGAGATCGACGTGGGGAGCCACAAGACAAGTTGAGAAAATTTCAACTTTATGCAAATAACGAGCGACATTCGTGAGCGACTACTAATGAGAGTGAAGACAGAGGAGCTTACGTCATCCGTCCCCAGGCAGGGTGAGTGTGAGATACTGGAGTCGACTCGAGTGCAGGCAAGATGGTGAAAGTTAAAAGTTTCTGTGAGCGACTTCACTGTTCTAAATAATTTGTCTGTAACCACATACATAGTTATGACCTAATAAAATGATGCGTGGAAAACCGTGTCGGCATTCTGAGTGAGTTTGATTCATATATTGATATAATGTTAGTCTTGTTTAATGATATGATGCATTATGCACTGCTGCAGGTTATATAAAACGCTCTCCCCTGCAGAAAGTGCATTTTTTAGAGGCAAAAGAACTGAATCCTTGTCAAATTAGTATGATATCTTAGTTTTATTGGCAGCATCATCTGTAAACAGCATTTCAAACACTACTATGGCCAGTTGTGCAGTCCACCAATACCGTTAGAGCGGCGGCAGCAGTAGGAACGCCCACCAGCGACACAGATCGCAAAGTCTAGCGACATGCCGCCCGCAGTGTGAACGGGGCTTCAGATGTGAAAGTAAAACTAAAAAAAGACCACATGTGACTTTCAGATGTGAAAGTGAAAGTGGAGATTTAGAGTAAAAAAAAAAGACTTAAATTTGTATCTGTTTCTCACCCACACCTATTATATCGCTTCTGAAGATATAGATTTAAACACTGGAGTCTTATGGATTACATCAATGTTTCCTTTATGTGATTTTCAGAGCTACAAAGGTCTGATCACCATTCATTTGCATTGTATGGACCTACAGAGCTAAGATATTCTTCTAAAAATCTTTTTTTGTGTTCTACTGAGCAAAGAAAGTCATGCACATGTGTGATGGCATGAGGGTGAGTAAATGATGAGAGAATTTTCATTTTTGGGTGAACTATACCTTTAAGGCATGGTCACATTTACCTCTGCACTGCGAAATTTCGCAAGCGTAGAAGGCGTAGGCGGATGTTAAGCGTTTTTCAGCCGCTTTTCAATGCTGTACTTTATACTCTGGGAGAGTGAATTTAAAAATGAATCCTTGTCCACTGTGAATATTCACTGTAGCTGTGTACGAAGCTCCACCCACACAGAGGTCACGGCCAAACTAAGCAAATTCCTATTGGTCAACGACCAAAAACAGTGAAAACAACTGTCTAAGATAACCAAACTTGAACTCCACGCGAAATCAATGTGGGGAAATTCTTCGCCACCGTGAAATTCACAATTGCACAAATTCCCATTGAGGTGACTGTATTTCGCCCACGGACTTTCGCCGTGCAAAGGTAAATGAGACTGCGCCTTCAGGTAGAATGTCCGAGGTGCTCTTTTCAATACAAAGGAATGTAGATGGTGATTTACTCTATCAAGCTCCGATAGAACAAAAAAGCACCATAATATCATCCTAAAAGTTGTCCATATGATTCGTGCACTGTATTCCAAGACTTTGTGTATGGTAGTTGTTGTTAAATGACATATAAACTTCCCCTCTGACGTAGCTCTAAAATCTAATTTGTGGTAGCATATATTTAAAAGTCAAATTTGTATAATCAACTTAATTTTAAACAGCGAGAACATCCAATGTCAAGTTTGTTCTTGAAGGTAGAACTCACAGGCCTTTGAGCGTGCTCAGTTTAGTGTTCAGTTTTGAGGAAGTAATTTGTGGCAAAATAATTCCCCCATCTTGCAACTGTCAGCAACATGCTCTTACAGCTTTTGGCTGTATAATTTAATGAGACAAATTCTACTTAATACGCAATGTATTTATGATACGAAAATATTGCTAAGTAATATTTACTTAAGTTTACTGCAAGTCTATTAAGGCCAGAGCTCCCAGAGGCATGGAAAATCAGTGAGTATCAGTGAATTTACTACGATTGTGGCTGGGGTGAATACCCACAATTCCTTGCACTTTAATTTTTTTCACGTGTGTTTGGTCAAAGCATGGCGACTTATGAGGACATCTAAATAATTGTTGTTTAGAATGAATAGATGTTTTAGATCTTTTTAGTGTTTTAATGATGTTCTGTTGTGAAAAGTTGAGTTTTGTTTTAAAGAGCTGGTTTTTCAATTATTACCTTTCATGTAGTGTGTTATATAGCTGTTTGTGAATGTAAAAAAAAGTCTGCAAAGTTTCAAAAATCAAAAAACCGATTCTGAACACCTGAAACGAGTTGTTAGTAACTCCAGACTTACTTCCTGTACTAACCTACGTAATTTGGTAACAAAAAACCCGCCTCTGGTCTTCATTGGCTGCTCGCGAACAGCTTTGACCAGCCCTCTACACTAAGCGGTAGACCAATCAGAGCAGAGTAGGCTCGCTGAAAGGAGGAGTTTAGAATGAATCCTTTATAACGGATCACTGAACGAGTCATTTTTGACACTGTGGAAAAAAGGTAATGCTGCCATTTAAATTATGAGCAAATTAAAATGTTTTTTGACCTTGGATGCATATAAATCTATTGCATGAGACCTTTAAAACAAAATTAGGCACGTTTAAAAACCATAATAGGTGCTCTTTAAAGGTGTCTTGACATGAGGAATTCAATTTTCCTTTATCTTTTCACATGTTAGAGTTCATTGAACTATAAAAACATACTGTAAGTTTCAGAACTCAGAGTAAAAAAGCATTTGTTGAAACCAAGCTACCAAAACAACGCATTCTCCACTTCCTCTACATTGTGATGTCACACTGTAGTAGACATTTGCATCTGACCGCCTCCACAACAACAAATCAAAGCCTAATTTACCTTATAACTTCCATATCCATGCCCAGTAACAGTGAGCAGTGAGATGGCAAGGAGAGAGCAGGTCAGTCAAGAGCAGAGAGCCAATCACAACAGTGGGCGTTTACTGTCAAATCTTAAAGGAGAAGCAGCACCAAAACAGAGCGTTTCTGATAGAGGGTCAGAATGAGGGTGGAAAATTATCACGGTTTTACAAATACATGACTGTTTTATGTGCAAGAAAACTTTACTTATGTTATAAGTGAACCTCAAGGAACATAAACACATTATTATGACCCCTTTAAATCAACATCATTATGATAAGTGTTTGCTTTGATGAAGTTTCTACAGTTATATGGCTGATTTAACTTGTGTCTGGTGACATATTTTTATTTTGTAAGTAAGCCCAACTAAATGGCAATATAATAGAACTGAAACCGTATATGTTATTTGGTGGGGTGGAAATTGTGATCTCCTAATAAAAAAAATTAAGTTAGTTAATTGAACATAGTTTTACATGTAATGTTTTACAATCCAACTTAAATTGTTAAATACAACTAATTTGAATTAAGTTGAGTAAGCTAAATAAATAAATTAAAAAAAAACTGCAGCAAGTTGCCTTATTTAAAGTTGAGTGAACAATTTCTTTTTTTACAGTGCGAGATCTGAGAGCTCTGGCGGATCATATGGCTTCAGAAGACTTGGAATAATGCATACAAACTACTTTTATGATATCTTTATATTTTGCAGTATACAAACACCATCCATTTTCCTTGTATAGAAAAAAGAAAGCTCAAACATCCAGCCTAACATCTCCTTCTTTAATCCTCGTAAAAAAAAAAACAAAAAAAAACAATATTACAGGGGACAGAACTTCATGTAAATGAGTAAATAATGACAACGTGTTCATTTTTGGGTGACCTACACATTTCAGGTCCTGTGCCAAATGCAGTTTTTATAGCCCAAGTTTATAGCAGTTTGTCAACTTGAAGACGCATTTTCTCTTTTCAACGACTGAAAGATCAACATTCAGGTACACAACGATACAACATACTGAATAGGCTGTGTGTTTATAAGGTCTGTAGCTGCCTGAACAGAGTTGAAACAGTTCCATTGTCCACAACACCACCAACACACTGTTAAGAGCTGGGCCTCACATGCCCCCAGAACAAGGACTTCGGCCTTCAGAGGTGATGGCACTGCTGGATTTGCAATAATGTCATTTTCCTTTTTTAATAGCTCTGGCCTCTGAGGCACAAAGCGTCCAAACCTTGCGAGAGGGAGACAGACCTGCCCACCTGTGGGACCTCTCTGGTGGAGCAGACACCAGCCGCGGGGTGGATGCGTAGGTGACATCTGCGTCAGTACGCACTAGCTCTCAGATTTAACAGCAGGGGCAGTTAAAGAGGGGCCCCCAGGGGCCCGGTGCTGGCTGGCGGCATCTTAAAACAACCCAATGCTCTTTAAGGGCCCCCTGCTGTAGATTAGGGGGTATTAAGAGTCATGACTGCTTTTAAGTGAGGTCCAATTCACTGTTTCCATCTCCAAGAACAATAAAAATCCCCACCAAGGACTAAAAAGAAAGAGAAGGCGCTCGGCAGTGCCATTGTCGTGCTTGTTTACTTGTTTGTTTGGAGGAAAACAGAGACTGCAGCTATGTGACTGCCTCTAACAGGCCTGATGCAATGGAGCCAGCGTGGCAAGAGAGATTAGATCCAGCGAGAGCCATTAGAAACCGTAGATGGGAGTGTATGAGATGATCAGAGGGCTGAGGAATTGCCCTCAGCAGGTGGAGGCAAAGATAAGGAAGCCTGAATGGAATCTGCAGGCTTTTTTCACTTTATCTGCGCAGATTTGAATGGAGCTAAGCGTACTACACAATTACTGGTAGCTGAAAGCATACTTAAAAGCTGAAGAGTTAATATACTTTCTCGTATCCCAGCTTAAAAGATTAGTTCACCAAAAAATGACAATTCTCTCATCATTTACTCACCCTTATGCCGCCTCAAACGCGTATGACTTTCTCTCTCCCGCTGAACACAAATGAAGATATTTTAGTGGAGATATGATTAGTCTGTTTGTCTTTATAATGCAAGTGAATGATGACCAAATTTTCAAGCTCTAAAAAGGACAAAGGCAGGATAAAAAGAACCCATATGGCTCGAGTGGTTTAATCCATGTCTTCTGAAACGATCCAGTTTTTTTTTTTTTTTTTTTTTTGATGAGAACAGACCAAAATGCAAAATGTAACTCCCTATTCACTATAAAGCTTGACATCGGCTGTCTCTTTAGCATTCACGATTTCAAGCTCGATTACACTTTATAGCGCCATCTAGCGCTCTTCGTCAAGCGCTAGGAAGTGTAATCGAACTTGAAATCATGATAGGGCTTATAGACTGCAATGGCAAGATGTACAGTGAAAAAGGAGTTATATTTTGGTCTGTTCTCACCCAAAATCGATCGGATCGCTTCAGAAGATATATCAGGTGTGGGTGAGAAACAGAACGATATTTAAGTAATTTTTTACTAGAAATGTCCACTTTCACTTCCACATTCTTCTTCTTTTGTTTTTGGCGATTTGCATTCTTCATGCATATCGCCACCTACTGGGCAGGGAGAAGAATTTATAGTAAAAATATATGTATAAATTTCTTCTGCAGAATACAATCAAAGATTTTTTGATTCTTTTAAAAATGTTTAGATTCTCAGTTCTGTAGGTCCATACAATGCAAGTGAATTGTGGCCAGAACTTTGAAGCTCCAAAAAGCCCATAAATTCAGCTTAAAAGTAATCCATATGACTCCAGTGCTTAAATCCATGTCTTCAAAAGCGATATGATAGGAGTGGGTGAGAAACAGATAAAGTTTAAGTCCTTTTTTTACTATAAATCTCAACTTTCACATTATTCATGCTTGCTGCCACCTACTGGGCAGGGAGGATAATGTATAATAATTATTGATCTGTTTCTCACCCATACCTACCATATCGCTTCGGAAGACATGGTTTTAACCACTGGAGTTATATGGATTACTTTTATGCTGCCTTTATGTGCTTTTTGGAGCTTCAAAGTTCTGGCCACTGTTCACTTGCATTGTATGGACCTACAGAGCTGAGATATTCTTCTAAAAATCTTCATTTGGGATCAGCAGCAGAAAGAAAGTCATACACATCTGGGATGGCCTGTGGTTGAGTAAATGATGAGAGAATTTTAATTTTTGGGTGAATTATCCCTCTAAGAGCAAAAGCGGGAGAAACCTAATACTAAGAAATTCTGAAATTCATTAAACATGTTTAAATTCAACTTTTAAATCAAATTGTTATGCGGATAATATTACACGCAGTGAAAACAAAATTAATTATATTCAACAAATGAAAAACATTAATACTTTCACTAGTGATCTGTGCCTTTGAACCCCACTGTAAGTAAAAAATATGGGAATGTGGGCATTGTCCCATGACCCGAAAGTATGATGTAGTAAAAACAATGGAAATTATTTACACTGGTTTGGTTAAACAAGTACAATTTAAAGGAATGTTCCGGGTTCAATACAACTTAAGCTCAATCGACAGCATTTATGGCATAATTTTGATTACAACAAACATGAATTTCGACTCGTCCCTCCTTTTCTTAAAAAAAAACAAAAAAGGCAAAAATCAATGTTACATTGAGGCATTTACAATAGAAGTGAATGGGACCAATTTTTGGAGGATTTAAAGACAGAATTGTGAAGCTTATAATTTTGTAAAAGCACTTACATTCATTCTTCTGTTAAAATTCATGTATTATTTGAGCTGTAAAGTTGTTAAAATTGTAATTTTTACAGTCATTTTTAGGGTTTGTTGACTACATCGTCATGGTAAAAAAGTTGTAAAATTGGCTATAACCTTGCGCAGAAAAGGTTAGTAACTGATTTGATCATACATAAATAATGATAACACGGATATTGTTTGTATCTTGTGGTTATATTTTTGAAAAAGTGAGTATTTTAACGTTTAAAAATTGGCCCCCATTCACTTCCATTGTAAGTGCCTCACTGTGATGTCGACTTTTGCTTTTTTTAAAGAAAAGGGGGATGAGTCAAAATAATTTTTTGTGGTAATCAATATTATGGCACAAATGCAGTCGATTGAGCTTAACTAGTATTGAACACGGAAAATTCCTTTAACCACAAAAAAAACAACTTTAAATGAGCCACCTGACTGTTTTTTTAAATCCAATGTTTTTAATCTGATGTCTTCTCAGCTAGCGTGACATTATGGCAAAGTATCCAGTGCATGCACACTTCAGAATCTCGCCAGATATAGTAGGTTATCTGGGTTTTTCCTCACTTACAGTTTTTGGAATACTGAGGATTCGGACACCCTACTCCACTGACATACTGCTTTTGGCATACTTTTTACAGTAGTGGGGAAGTATGCTTATCCAGACGCAGGGGTCTGACTTCTCTATCAACTAAATTGTTCCTCAAACACACTCATAACAACATTCCCCTTTCTCTGTTGAATAAAACGCTTTGAGTGCCTCAGTTTATTCATAAAGTTTCATCAACAGGGGTGTTTGACTGTATTTGTGATGGCTGAACAGCGCCCTCAAATGGCAGGCTTTGTGCGGATGTGAGTGAGCGGTTGGGCTGTTGTACCTCGCACTGGCCGCGCAGTCCCGTTTCCTGCAATCGTGACCAGATGCTCTGAATGCGGCCAGCGTGTTCTGGGTGTATGTTACTGTTTCCACACATACACTGGTGCTTCTGCATTAACGTGTCGTACACCAGACCTGCAGACAAAAACACATGGACAAGCTTGTTAAGTCCTCTAGGGAAAATGTTTTATTCTTTCATCACTTACTCTCTATCATGTTGTTCAAAACCTGTATTACTTTCTTTTTTCAGTGCAACACAAAAGGAGATGTTAAGCAGCATGTTAGTCTCAGTCACCATTCACTTTCATTATATCTTTTAGTCATACAATGAAAGTGAATGGTGACTGAGGCTAAAAAGTTTCCTAACATCTCGTTTTGTTTTCTACAGAAGGAAGAAATTAAGACGGGTTTGGAGCAACATGAAGCAAGGCAATTAAATGATGACATGATTTTCATTTTTGGGCAAACTATTCCTTTAACAAACACACACTTGGCTGGGCGAAACTCACAAAACCTGTCAAGAACATGTCTAGGTCATATTTCATGCCAAAATCAAAAGAGAGAAAAAATACTTTTTATTTCGCTTCAAGAAAATGATACCTTTAAGATTATTATTATTGAATTCTATTTTTTTTTTTTTTTTTGCATTTAGACATTGTTTTCATGACAAGCACATTCCTATCATGATAATTATTATTGTATATATAGTGAATTGTAAAGTCAGTTGACATGTCCTGTTGTGTGACATACTACAGGAATACTCCTCCTAAAACTATTTTAAATAGTTTATATTTAAATTATTATTATTATTTTTTTTCATAATTATTATGCATGCAGCTTTTAATAGAGTGAGAAACTACATGGAACATTTGTACTTTTAAAATTGAATTTGTCACCACAGGATCACTTAAAATATACTACAGAAGGGGATTAAAAATGGTATAAAGAAAATACAAAAACATATGAAAAATAAATATGTACACTGCCCTTCAAGGGACAGTTCACCCAAAAATTACAATTCTCTTATCATTTATTTACCCTCATGTCATCCCATATGTGAATGACTTTTTCTTCAGCAGAACACAAACACATTTTTTTTTAGAAGTATATCTCCATTCTGTACGTCCATACAATGCAAGTAAATGGTGACCAGACCTTTGTAGCTCCAAAAATCATGTAAAGAGAACATAAAAGTAATCCATAAGTCTCCAGTGGTTAAATCCATATCTTCAGAAGCGATATGATAGGTGTGGGTGATAAACAGAACAATATTTAAGTCCTTTTTTACTATAAATCTCCACTTTAACTTTCAGATATGCAGGCACCACATGTGACTTTCAGATGTAAAAGTGAAAGTGGAGATTTAGAGCAAAAAAAGGACTTACATTTTAATCTGTTTCTCACCCACACCTATTATATTGCTTCTGAAGATATCATCCACTGGAGTCTTATGGATTACTTTTATGTTTCCTTTATGTGATTTTCAGAACTACAAAGGTCTGATCACCATTCACTTGCATTGTATGGACCTACAGAGCTGAAATATTCTTCTAAAAATCTTTGTTTGTGTTCTGCAGAAGAAAGAAAGGGTGAGTAAATAATAAGAGAATTTTCATTTTTGGGTGAACTATCCCTGTGATGTATGCTGATTTAAATAAATCAATAAACTCATTATATATATTTATTTTTATTTTTTATTTTGTGTGTGTGTGTGTATGTGTAACAGAGTATCTATAGTAATGCCACGAAAATAATGTCACAGTGCAAAACGTATAAATGGCCCTTAAAGCTAGGCTTCATTTTCTATATGCAAAATAGAATTTCCAATTTGTCCTCTTCTGATTTTGGGGTGAAATATGACTTGATCTAGAATAATCTAGAAATGTAAATTATCTAAAAATGTGATCCCAGCAGACTGACCGGTGGTGAAGCGTGGTTTAGCCGGAGGTTCCTGCACTACGATGGGAAATGTGGCTGAAGCCGGAGAGGACTGTGCTCTGGATAGGGGACGATGGCCGGGGAATGTCACTGACAGCCCGGCCGCCTCCATAGATGCCTGATAGTTCTTCAGCTGATGAATCCTCTGTTGCTCCAACAGGAGAGCTTGCTGCTCAAAGTCAGAAAAGTGCCAGAATTCTTTTTTTATGTATATGTATGTATATATAAATAAATAAATATAATATATATACTGTATGTGTATGTGTATATATATATATATATATATATATATATATATATATATATATATTTATATAGCACATACATACAGTATATATGAGGTTCAAGCACGAAGCGTCAGGATTATTATTATTAGGGGTTCAAGCACTAACCTATTGAAACAATTATTTTCAAGACTATCAAAAGTAATTTTCACAATTACGATAAAATCTCATCTGCTATATTTTAGCCAGCAAGATATATCATAGTTTGCAACAATGTTCAATACATCACATGCATTTAAATGTTTAAATTAGTAAGGCTTATAAATTATCAAGAAATTAAAGATGCAGAGACGGGACAGAACTGACCCAGTAGCATAAGTGACAGTCCAGCCATCCTTATTATTGAGCCCTGGAATTCCTTAAAAGGGAACATATTCCCATATTGCGTGTGTTTACGGCAAATTAAAGGCAATGCATTTTTTTTTTTTCATTTCATACAGCAGAGCATCAGGTGTTTTGAAATGTCCCTCCCGAAAATATGAAAACAACCAGCAGGTGGCACTCCATACATTCCAAGATAGTGGAGGTAAACGCCACCAGCAAGACTGCAATATGCATATTCAACAGGAATAAAATTTGATTGTAGGCACATGCAGAGGGCGTCTACAGTAGATCAAACCCTGCTGCCACATTAAGATAAAAAAGAGCTTGACCTAACTGATCTCATTAAACACAAATGCTTACCTTCTGTTCATTTTTAAAGCAAAAAAAAAAAAAAAAAAAAAAACACTGATTAAGCAACGTGGACAGTTACGAGTTTGGTTGCATTAACCAATTTTGAAAAGTGAGGAAAAAAATATATAATAATAATAATAATAATAATAATAATTATATATATGTTTTTTTTTGTTTGTTTTTTTATATATATTTTGTTTGCACACCAATGAAATCAACACATTATAGAGCACAACAGTGCTCACCCACTTTTTCAGCCGCCTTGGTTCTGAAAGTATTTTGCTCATTCTTTTTTCCAAAAGGATTTCATTAAATCCTTCATAAGAGTTCTAAGCCTTGAACCAAACTAACCAGCTCGGAGTTGAGTAACATTACAAACTTTTATTTAAAGCAAAAAAGCATTTGAAAATAAAAAAACAAAACAAAACAAAAAACAAGACTGTGTATTAAGGGAATGAACTACAATCCCATGAAACAATGTGAATGCCATATTTGAATTAAAAAGTAATTAGTGGATTGGTTCCATTCGAGGTTCACAGGTAGTGTAGTTCTTCACCACAAATTCTGCTATTAAAACAATATAGCTACTGGCTTCATCAGAAGCATATACCATCGATTAACAGCCTAGGATGTCATAATAGGTCTGTCTTTGGTACATAAGTTATTATTAAAAATCAATTTCCCTGTTAATAAAATGAATGGGATTTGCACTTCCGGAAACCGACTGATGCGCTCTATACAGGACAATCCACTTCACTGTGCACTACACACTACCTGAGACGTATCAGTGTCGAACAGTGTCATGTCTCTCCCCTCCTCACCTGTCTGAAGAGCAGCTCTTCCTCTGCCTGTCTCTCTCTCTGCTGGAACTCTTCATCCTGTTCATCTAGAGGTTCCTGTTTAATGGTGACGCCATGAGGAAGACCCTCCATGGAATCGGCTAGCCCCTGGTGCTCCCGCAGTTCCTCTTCCGTCTCCTCCGGGTGGCTCTCGTGCTGTCGGCCTGGCTCACTTGGCTTCGCCATCATCTGAGAGATACGGGGAGATCCATATTAAAATCACCACTGCAATTAATTTAATGGGTTCCTGTAATTAACTGGCAGAGTATGGCGCTGGCAACGCCAGGGTCATGAGTTCGATTTCAAGATAACACACACACAAACTGATAAAAAATGCATACCTTGAATGCACTTTAAGTTGCTTCGTATAAAAGCATCTGCCGAATGTGTAAATGTACACTGGCGGCCAAAGGTTTGAAATAATGTACAGATTTTGCTCTTATGGAAAGAAATTGGTACTTTTATTCACCAAAGTGGCATTCAACTGATCACAATGTATAGTCAGGACATTAATAACATGAAAAATTACTATTACAATTTGAAAAAAATGTTCAGAACTTCTTAAACTACTTCAAAGAGTTCTCATCAAAAAATCCTCCACGTGCAGCAATGACAGCTTTGCAGATCCTTGCCATTCTAGCTGTCGGTTTGTCAAGATACTCAGGTGACATTTCACCCCACACTTCTTGTAGCACTTGCCATAGATGTGACTGTCTTGTCGGGCACTTCTCACTCACCTTACAGTCTAGCTGATCCCACAAAATCATCTAGAGGACCAGGGGTTAAGATCCATAACACTCTTTTCCAATTATCTGTTGTCCAATGTCTGTGTTTCTTTGCTCACTCTACACTTTTCTTTTTCTTTTTCAAAAGTGGCTTTTTCTTTGCAATTCTTCCCATAAGGCCTGCACCCCTGAGTCTTCTCTTTACTGTTGTACATGAAACTGGTGTTGAGCGGGTAGAATTCAATGAAGCTGTCAGCTGAGGACATATGAGGCATTTATTTCTCAAACTAGAGACTCTGATGTACTTATCCTCTTGTTTAGTTGTACATCTGGCCTTCCACATCTCTTTCTGTCCTTGTTAGAGTCAGTTGTCCGTTGTCTTTGAAGACTGTAGTGTACACCTTTGAATGAAATCTTCGGTTTTTTGGCAATATCAAGCATTGTATAGCCTTTATTCCTCAAAACAATGATTGACTGATGAGTTTCTAGAGAAAGCTGTTTCTTTTTTGCCATTTTTAGCTAATATTGACCTTAAGACATGCCAGTCTATTGCATACTGTGACAACTCAAAAACAAACACAAAGACGATGTTAAGCTTCATTTAATGAACCAAATAGCTTTCAACTGTGTTTGATATAATGACAAGTGATTTTCTAGTACCAAATTAGCAATTTAGCATGATTACTCAAGGATAAGGTGTTGGAGTGATGGCTGCTGGAAATAGGGCCTGTCTAGATTTGATCAAAAATGATTTTTTCAAATAGCGATGGTGCTGTTTTTTACATCAGTAATGTCCTGACTATACTTTGTGATCAGCTGAATGACACTTTGGTGAATTAAAGTACCAATTTCCTTCTGAAACACGATTCATACAAATAACTGAAATTAACTACTTTTTTGTCTTTTTGTCTTGTTCATATCAGTTACTTTGGCACAATTACAATTCACAATTAATGTGGACATATATAAAATCTATGATTTCCTTTGAGGCTTTGTGAAAGAAATATTGCACAGGGTAGAATGATATGAATCTAACATTAAAGAAAATGAATACTTAACATAATATTAAAACATAATATCATAGCATAAATGTATATAATATACACACATATATATATATATATATATATATATATATATATATATATATATATATATATATATATAATGAAATAGTAACAGAGCAACACAGTAGACAAATATATAGTAATATAGCCTACACAGAGTAATATATTATAAACTCAACTTAACTTAACAGATCTTTATTGTGAAATGTTTAAACAATGTTTTCCATGCTCGTTCAATGAACCATAAACAATTAGTGAACATGCACCTGTGGAACGGTCATTAAGACACTAACAGCTTACAGACAGTAGGCAATTAAGGTCACAGTTATAAAAACTTAGGACACTAAAGAGACCTCTCTACTGACTCTGAAAAACACCAAAAGAAAGATGCCCAGTGTCCCTGCTCATCTGCGTGAACATGCCTTAGGCATGCTGCATGGAAAAATGAGGACTGCAGATGTGGCCAGGGCAATAAATTGCAATGTCCGTACTGTGAGACACCTAAGACAGCGCTACAGGGAGACATGAAGGACAGCTGATTGTCCTCGCGGTGGCAGACCACGTGTAACAACCCTTGCACAGGATCGGTACATCCAAATATCACACCTGTGGGACAGGTACAGGATGGCAACAAAAACTGCCAGAGTTAAAACAGGAACGCCCAATCCCTCCATCAGTGATCAGACTGTCCACAATAGGCTGAGAGAGGCTGGACTGAGGGCTTGTAGGTCTGTTGTAAGGCAGGTCCTTACCGACATCACCGGCAACAACTTCACCTATGGGCACAAACCCACCTTCGCTGGACCAGACAGGACTGGCAAAAAGTGTTCTTCACTGACATGTCGCGGTTTTGTCTCACCAGGGGTGATGGTCGCACTCACGTTTATCATCGAAGGAATGAGCGTTACACCGAGACCTGTACTCTGGAGCGGGATCAATTTGGAGATGGAGGGTCCGTCATGGTCTGGGGCGGTGTGTCACAGCATCATCGGACTGAGCTTGTTGTCATTGCATGCAATCTCAACGCTGTGTGTTACAGGGAAGACATCCTCCTCCCTCATGTGGTACCCTTCCTGCAGGCTCATCCTGACATGACCCTCCAGCATGACAATGCCACCAGCCATATTGCTCGTTCTGTGCGTGATTTCCTGCAAGACAGGAACGTCAGTGTTCTGCCATGAACAGCGAAGAGCCCGGATCTCAATCCCATTAAGAATGTCTGGGACCTGTTGGATCGGAGGGTGAGGGCTAGGGTCATTCCCCCCAGAAATGTCCGGGAACTTGCAAGAGCCTTGGTGGAAGAGTGGGGTAACATCTCACAGCAAGAACTGGCAAATCTGGTGCAGTCCATGAGGAGGAGATACGCTGCAGTACTTAATGCAGCTGGTGGCTACACCAGATACTGACTGTTACTTTTGATTTTGACCCCCCCTTTGTTCAGGGACACATTATTCCATTTCTGTTAGAAACTTGTTCAGTTTATGTCTTAGTTGTTGAATCTTTTTATGTTCATACAAATATTTACACATGTTAAGTTTGCTGAAAATAAAAGCAGTTGAAAGTGAGAGGATGTTTCTTTTTTGCTGAGTTCACATAGTATAAAATGATAGTGTATATCTACATTACAGCCAGTGCGAGCCCACTTTGCAGTTTCAAAATAACTGCATAGTTTAGAAAGTGTTTTTAAGGTAGGCCAAACCATAAAGGGCTAGTTCACCCAAAAATGAAAATTCTCTCATCATTATCTCACCCTTCTGACATCCCAGATGTGTATGACTTTCCTCTGCAGAACACAAACAAAGATTTTTAGAACAATATTTCAGCTCTGTAGGTCCATTTAATGCAATTAAATGGTGGCCAGAACTTTGGAGCTTCAAAAAGCATATAAAGGCAGCATAAAAGTAATCCATACGACTCCAGTGGCTAAATTCATATCTTAAGAAGCGATATGATAGGTGTTGGTGAGAAACAGAACAATATTTAATTTTTATTTTTTATTATTATTACAAATTTCTATTGTTTTTGGTCATTCACCATCTTCGTGCATATCGCCACCTACTGGGCAGGGAGGAGAATTTATAGTAAAAAGGACTTCAATATTTATTTCTCACCCACACCTATCATATCACTTCAGAAGATATGGATTTAACCACTGGAGTCGTATGGATTACTTTTATGCTGCCTTTATATGCTTTTTGGAGCTTCAAAGTTCTGGCCACCATTCACTTGCATTAAATGGACCTACAGAGCTGAAATATTGTTCTAAAAATATTTACTTGATTTGCAGAAGAAAGAAAGTCATGCACTTCTGGAATGGCATGAGGGTGAATAAATGATGAGAGCATTTTAATTTTTGGGTGAACACATATCTGCAACACAACTTGACACAAACATACAGATCCTCTGTCAAAAACAAACAGAGTTAAAGCTACAATAACATTAAATAATATTCTTGGAACAACAGCAAGAGAAGAAGTGAATCAATGTGAGAAGCACAGATAGAGAAGGATCACAAGCCTATGATGGCCTCTCTCTCCTCTCGACCTGAGTTCCCACTGTGACAGCTGTGGCCAACCCTATCACCATGGCAATGACAGTCATAGTCCCGCCCTGCCCTCAGTAAACACACACACACTTGAGTGTGGTAAAAACACAGTTCCCTGGCACTGAGCCGAGGGAACATAATTGACGTCAGAGCGCTCAGCAGTTGCCTCATCCCTGAGCTTCATTCCAAACAAGCTTTTCTTTTTTCATACAGTATTCCACTCTGTGTTTTTCATTTTATCCTCACTGCAACTCAATCTCTCCCTTCAGCACAGTGAACACATCTGTTTTAAGGGATTGTTCGCTATAGGAGAATTACACTCATTTTGCATTATGACCAGGGTGTCATAAACAGCGAGACGTTGCGCAACAGTCAAAGCTGTCCATCTAGCTCATGTTTACATAGGAAAATGACTGAAAAACATTGAAGATGAATGCAAAAACATGTTCAGTGTGAACGGCGCCTTACGAGTCTATGGTGGTTTTTTTTTTTTTTTTTTTCTTTCTGGAGCTTGACAAATGTTGTCACTTTGATCATGATTTAAATTATAATCACTATTTAAAATATAATGATTGACTCCCAAAAAATGGATAGACACATTAAGTAATTTGGTAAATGTAGCACCACCAAGTACCACAAAGAAATTCACATTAAACCGGTGCATCAAATCACAACAAATATAACATCTTTGCAATTTCATTGATCTCATGACCCCTTCTGATATGCAAAGATCCACAACTGGTGCCTTCTCGCATCTCTCCCGTGAACTTTTAAGATACATGAATGGAGTTCTATGTAAACCACATAAATGCCTGGAAAGCATTAAATTCCTTTGACATATGCTAAGCAAAGAGGCCAAATTCCCGGAAGTGTAGCATTCAGTGGTGAGACGATCCACACCCAGTGATCTCATTCTAAACAGAACCGTTTGTGTGTGTGTGTGTATGTGCAGGCATGGATTAACCCCATAACTAATCTATATTGCACATTTACGGTGGGGGGAGAGCACGGGCATTAGAAAACAAACTGAAACCCCTGTAGGATAATGACCAGACACCAGTAATCTCTAGGGATCTCATCACACACTCCGTGAGCACACAGGAGGAAAGAATGGTGTGGTAATTCCCTCCATATGCATCTGCCTCAGATTCAAGTGTCCACATGGTATCTGTGCCCGCAGAACTCCACAGAAAGCTCAGCAGATTTCCACAGAATTTCAACGCATATCATTTGCAAAGTTCTACACATCCATCCACCTCTTATGTGTTTGTTAATTAAATATGTTGGCTGATTTGATGGTTCTTTCCATAAACCTATACCATAAAACTATCATGAAAGTAGTCCATGATCCATGCACTATATTCTAAGTCCTCTGAAGCCATATGATAGCTTTGCGGAGAAACTTCAAAATTTCAGCCAATAATTCCTGAAAATCTTCCCCTCCGCTGTAGCTCTCAAATCAAATATTCATAGCCATTAGATGTGCCGTTAGGTGTACGTCAAAGTTTAACGTCAGAGCTGTCTGGTCACAAAACGTGTAGAACAGTAAGTCACAAAAAGAACCAGTAAAGTTTGCTGTCAATAGCATCTATGCACTACATGACTTTTGTAGTCCATTTGAGAGCTTTGGTGGAGAGGAAGATTATCAGTGAATAATGACTTACACAAGCTGTTTTTTGGTTTCCATAACTTTTATGATCCTTTAAAGAGATAGTTCACCCAAAAATGAAAATGCCAACCCAGATGTTTATGCCTTTCTTTCTTCTGCTGAACACAAACAAAGGTTTTTAGAAGAATATCTCAACTCTGTAGGTCCATAAAATGCAAGTGAATTGTGGCCAGAACTTTTAGGCTCCAAAAAGCACATACAATGCTGCATACAAGTAATCCATGTGACTCCTGTGGTTAAATCCATGTCTTCAGAAGCGATATGATAGGTGTGGGTGATAAACAGATCAAATTTAAGTCCTTTTTGTTACTATAAATCTCCTCTTTCACTTTCACATTCTTCTTCTGTTTCTGGCAATTCACATTCTTTGTGCATATCGCCATCTACTGGTCAGGGAGGAGAATTTATAGTAAAAAATGACTTAAATATTGATCTGTTTCTCATCCACACCTATCATTTCACTTCTGAAGATATTGATTTAACCACTGGAGTCATATGGATTACTTTTATGCTGCCTTTATATGCTTTTTGGAGCTTCAAAGTTCTGGCCACCATTCACTAGCTTTGTATGGACCTAAATTGTGGAGATATTCTTCTAAAAATCTTTATTTGTGTTCTGCAGAAGAAAAAAGTCATACTCATCCAGAATGTCATGAGGGTGTGTAAATAATGAGAGAATTTTCATTTTTGGGTGAACTATCCCTTTAATGGTGTGGGTTTTTTTTTTTAATCATCTTAAAAACTTGACAGCCCCAGTGCTGATTTGTTGTCATTACTTGGAAAAGAGCAGCAAGGATATTCTTCCAAAATTCTTTTGTGTTCCAAAGAAAGAAAAAAAAAAAAGTCATACCGGTTTGGAACAATATGAGGGTGAGTAAATGATAACAGAATTTTCACAATTGGGTGAACTAACAGCATTTTGCCATTTTTTTAAATTTTTTATTACTTCCGCAGCATTCTCCCTAAATCAGTGCTGAAAATGTCATGACTCTACAGTCCCACATATACACAAACACACAAGCGGAGCATTTCCGGTCCGACCGTATCAGGAATGCACATCCTGCTGGTTGCCATGGTGATTAAGGGAGCTAAAGAAAGACAGAGTGCTGTACCTTGCTGATGTGCAGTTGCTGCTGTTGGAACTGTTGCTTGTGTTTCTCGAGGAACTGCTGGTGCTGCTGTTGAACCACCAGCTGTTGTAGCGCCTGGGCGTTTTGAGGCAGTGGGGCCGACTGTGTGCGTCCCAGGGGACGATGCTGCCGGAGCTTGTGGATAGGATGAGATTGCAGGGGCACACCCCCCAGACCTGGGGACACACCATATGGGCTTTGGGTTACACAGAAGACTTTTCCCATTCATTTGTTTGCAACTATGGATTTCATAAATCCTTTTAAAAGAGTTCCACACCAACCAGCTTTGATTTGAAGCAAAAAAGCATTTGGAAATCAGACAAAAAGACAAAGGTACAAAACTGTTTACTTAAAATGTCTTTAATGAGGGCAAGAAGTACAATGCCTTAATACAAAAATATCAGTAGTTTGAGAATGTAGGAAGACCGACATTCTCATGATCGGTTGCATCCGGTCGCTTCATAGCATTTCTGGTGCACTTTGTTTGCGGCGATGCTCTGATTGGTGGATCTTTTTTCTGCAGGATCATTGGAAGTCTAGTTATTTACCACAAATACCTCTACTAAACACATTTTTTTCTTTTTAATAAAGTTGAAATAATGTGAACCGATGGCTGCAGCAGATGTATAAACCATTGAGTAACAATCTTGGAGTTCAAGGTTGGTCTGTCTTTAAAGGTTTATAAGTTATTGTTAAAAATCAGTTCCCCAATGGGGGGAATGAATGAGATCTGTACTTTAGAAGTTAAAGTGAACTGGTTCTTATTGGTCTGCTGGGAAACAAATTTGCAAGTAAAGTTGCCAGGCTGTTACAACGAGCACTTACTAGAAACAACCAGTCACTGGATTTGCCATAACCACAATTGCACAGTGGTTGGTCACTTACATGTTCAGATTAATTTGGGGTGGGACTTTCTGTTTGGCCAATGCCTGACGATGTGTGTTTGAAAATGGTAATTATTGTTGCAATTCCATTTGGTAACATATTTTTTGTCCTCCTGAGGTCCACTTGAAAAGTTGGTTTAGTAAAAAAAAATTTTTTTATTTATTATTATTATTTTTTTAATGTATTTTTCACCCTTTCTCTGATCTTAATTTTTATTTTTATTTATGTTTATTTATTTATTTTTGCTGCTGTGCCTTTAACTCATCTATGTAAACATAACAATAACAAATTTTTTTTAAATAACGGTCATAAAATACTGATATAAGTTGAAATTTTGTTATTATGTCAAATGAAATAGCCTGCATTATGATATGAGACTTGAAACTAAATTCCAGAGAGCCGTATCACTATTTTTGCAATTCCATTAGGTGATATTAGTGGCATGGCAATAACACGCATCAACTTTCATTTGTTTTTCCCCTGAGGTCCACTTATAATATTAATAAAGTTGATATTTTTTGGTGTTCCAAAAAAAATGTTGTTTTTGTTTTTCATGACCATTTTCCCACCCTTTCAGAATCTAACAGGTCACTTTTTTTGCTGCTGTGCCTTTAAGACTTTTATGTTGTCAAAATAAACAATGAAATGGACATTATGTACTGATTTAGGTTGAAATAATTTTATTACATGAGAACAAAAATACTGCATGTTGATACGAAAAGCTACATTCAAGAGAGGCGTAAAAAAAAAACAAACAAAAAAAAAAAAACACCATAAAGCAGTCAAGCATTTGATCGTTATGCATTTGACCAATATTCGCCTCAGCCACTACAATCACATTGAAATGGTGGACCTAAAAAACAAGAGCTATCTATTCAGTCTGAACAATCTATTTTCCATTTTATTTTCGATTTTGCAGTTCTGTGACCCTTCCTGTTCATACACTTCCTTTGGCTGGATTCACTTGTTTCCCTCACAACAGTGGGCGGAGAAGAGGTCCCCCTTTAAAGTGATGCTTGACAATGGCACAAATCATTAGGAGCATCAGGATTAACTGTGCCAGTGAGGAATCTCTTTCTCTCTTGTCTTCAGGATAGGTATTGACCCCCTCCCCCATCTCTCATGTAACTGCTTCTGGCACATCAGATGCTAATTATCACCAGCTTTGAGTAAATCGATTAAAATGCGTTGTCTTCTTTGGGGCCTGGGTATCTCAGCGAGTATTGACGCTGACTACCACCCCAGGAGTCGCGAGTTCGAATCCAGGGTGTGCTGAGTGACTCTAGCTGGGTCTCCTAAGCAACCAAATTGGCCTGGTTGCTAGGGAGGGTAGAGTCACATGGGGTAACCTCCTCGTGGTCGCGATTAGTGGTTCTCGCTCTCAATGGGGCGTGTGGTAAGTTGTGTGTGGATCACAGAGAGTAGCATGAGCCTCCACAAGCTGTGACAACAAGCAACATGATAAGATGCGTGGATTGACATCTCAGAAGCAGAGGCAACTGAGACTTGTCCTCCACCACCCAGATTGAGTAACTGCACCACCACGAGGACCTTCTAAGTAGTGGGAATTGGGCATTCCAAATTGGGAGATATAAACGCATGCATCTCTGCATTATTATTAAGGTTATTATGACTAAGACTGACCTGCGATCATCGAGTTCTGCGCTGCTGACTGCTCCAGAAGCACCATATGCTGCAGGAGAGAGTTATGAGCCGAGCCGCCCTCCCGCTCTAAGGTGGAGGCAGCCAGGTAAGATGGCAGATGGGCCCCGGGCATGAATGGAGTGGCTCTGGGTATTCCTGGCACTGCCCTTCTGTCACTATCCTGCTGGCAAGATGCAACCTGTTCGAATAGAGAAAGATCACAATCGTAACCAGAAAAGAATCCAGAGAGTGAGAACATTCACCCGTAAATCGATAGGAGGCTACAGATCTTTATTTTATGAATACAGTGCTTGCGTCAGTGAGCAGTGTGATCAGTCATTGTCCCTCAAAGGGCTCTTTTTGAAATTCCACTGGTGCTGAAAAGCTGCATATGGCACCCTGACAATCCAGACAGGGGCTCCTCTATGTGCGATACCCCTAAGGCTGAGTGTACACAAGCAGGACCTCTTTGTGATGGAGAGTCTGAGAGACAGTCAATGCTTGGGATTGGCAACCGTATTTACTAATAGGAGTGAATCTCATGTTCATACACAGCTTGTCTATATGAGTTAACCAAAGTCAAGCCCCTTTTCTGTTCTCGCAATCTAATTTTCTACTTTACAGTGCAACGGGGGAATTCGAACAAGTGAAATGGCATTCTAAACAGCATAGACGAAGAAAAACATTGCGTAATGCACAAAACATGACTTAGAAGCTTTTCAACTGCACATCACCACATTTACAACATTTACATTTATTACATTTATGCATTTGGCAGACGCTTTTATCCAAAGCGACTTACAGTGCACTTATTACAGGGACAATCCCCCTGGAGCAACCTGGAGTTAAGTGCCTTGCTCAAGGACACAATGGTGATGGTTGCAGGGATTGAACCAGCAACCTTCTGATTACCAGTTATGTGCTTTAGCCCACTACACCACCACCATTTACAACCAGTACTAGTAACAGCAAATGTAGTAACTGTGGTGTTATAGAAAAGTTATATATTCATATGAAATATTTTAAATATCTAAACATCCTTAAAACAAGACACATTTACTAGAGAGGCAAAAATGACTGATAATATGTCTTGTTTTCAGAGAGAGAGAGAGAGAAAAAAAAAAACTTTTTTTTTTTATTTATCCATAAAACAAGGGGAAAAAAAGTATGGCGTAAGAAAAATAATTGTGCTTCCCATTTGAATTAAGTTTATTTTTCTTACCCCATTGACAAAACGTTTTTTATTATTATTATTATTATTTTTTTAAGCAATAAACCTCATTAAATGCAGTTAGATTTCCCTAAGTACAAGACTTAATATCTTATAGCATTTTGCTTCTTATGCAAGTTTATCTTGTTTTAAGGATGTTTAGATATTTGTACTGGAAAACAAGACAAATATAGTATTTCATTATGGCCGTTTACACCAAACATGCTTTTGCGACCTTCAGCACTGTTTTCAGATAAATAGTATAAAGTTAAGGAGGTTTACACTTAAACCAAAAAAAAAAAAAAAAAAAAAAAAAATATATATATATATATATATATATATATATATATATATATATATATATATATACTTTTGACAATGGGGGTTTGAAAATGTACTTGTTTTTCATTAAATGAAGCTTATTTTTCTTACCCCCATGTGTTATTAGCGTGAACAAAAAACTAAAAGAAAACAATTTCATTAACTGGAATAAAAGTAAAAACTGACATAATTGTGAAAAACTGAAAATAAACTAAAAAACTTTTTCATAACTCCAAAATAAATAAAAAAAAAAAAAAAAAAAAAAAAAAAATTTCTATTGACCTCAAATTCATTGTATTTTCATTTTTTGATACACAGTATTTAAAAATAATAATAATAATAATAATTACAAACCACCTTAATTAAACAAGAAAATGCTATACGTAATACACAGGTCACACAAGATTGCCCTGAGAAATGTAATGATGTTAAACATATTAAATGATACCAGTAAACACTTTAGCTTTGGTAGAACTAAAACAAAAACTAAGCTGAACCTAGAAAACAAATTTAATTAAAACAAAACTAAATCTAACAAAGTGTGAAAAAAAAAAAATAATAAAAAATACACTGAAATAATACACAGACTATAAAACAGAAATAAAAACGAAATAAAAAATCCAAAACTATAGTAACCCTGCTTACCCCTATTGATTTTTGTGTTCTTGACTTAAGTATAAACCTCATAACATTTTGTTAGATTTCCTTAAAAACAAGACTTAGTATGTCATTTTGCTTCTCAAGCAAGTGTGTGTAGTTTTAAGGGTGTTCAGACATTTTTACTGAAGAACAAGACAAAAATACTGAAAAATGACTTGTCAGTGCAGGAAAACTCTGCAACCGTGTGAACGGACAAACGGACAGAGCGAGAGAGAGAATGTGAGCTGGACTCACGCTGGAGGGGCCGGTCGCTGGAAGACCCAGGGTGATGTTGGGGAGGGAGGGTGACGTGTACAGTGACAGCTGGCTAACAGGTCCCTCTCTGCCAGTCAGTCTGTGTGCCAACGATGGCTGGAACGACACACATGCAAACATAAGCACTGATAAATAAACCCCACTGATGAAAATAAACAGCTCTATCTGGTCTCTCTCCAGACCCCTGTCTACAGAAAGAGACTGTTGATGTCTGGGGAAAATAAAATAAAATAAATAAAAACATGCATGGAAAAAAGCCAGGAAAATTGCAGAACACTTCCCAAAATGACAGGAGTAAAGCTCAATAAGTTCAAAAAGCCCAATAAAGCTCAGTTTAAGGAACATTAATTAATCACCCTCATGCCATTTCAACCCCATGTCACTTACTTTCTTCCATGGAACACAACAGCACATTTTTGGAAGAATATTCACACAGCTCTTTTTTTTTCCATTTAATGACAGTCTCTACTGACACAGCTGTCCATCTTCAAAAAAAGACCAAAAAACACCATAAAAGCATCATAAAACCAGTCTAAACTGATTTGCTGTTCTGAGCTGGTTTGAGATGGGCTCCCAGCATGGTCAAGCCAGTGTTCAGCTAGTCTCCTAGCCACACCCGTTGAAAAGAGCCCAAAACCCAAAAGGCACCATAGGCTGATTTATGGTGTTTGTAATGATTTAAAGGAATAGTTCACCTAAAAATTAAAATTCTCTCATAATTTACTCACACTCATGCCATCCCAGATGTATATAAATTTCTTTCTTCTGCAGAACACAAATGAAGATTTTAGAAGAATATCTCAGCTCTGTAGGTCCATTCAGTGCAAGAAAATGGTGGCCAAAACTTTGAAGCTCCAAAAAGCACATAAAAGCAGCATAAAATAAATCTATCCGACTCCAGTGGTTAAATTCATGTCTTCAGAAGCGATACAATAGGTGTGGGTGTGAAATAGTGATATTTAAGTAATTTTTGCTATAAATTGTCCTCCCTGTCCAGTAAGTGGCGATATGCGTAAAGAATGCAAATCACTGAAAACAACAGAAGAACTCTTAGGAGAGAAGAATGCTTAGTAGGGCTGGTAAAGTGGATATTTATAGTAAAAAATTGACTTAAATATGAATGTTACATACCCACACCTATCTTCTGCAGAAGAAAGTAATCATACACATCTAGATTGGCCTGAGGGTGCATAAATAATGAGATAATTTTCATTTTTGGGTGAAATGTTCCTTTAAGAAGGCTTGGAATATAGCATACAGATTAAAATTAACTCATATATTGCATTTTTTTTTTTTTTTTGTCCTTTTTGGAGCTCGACAGCATGGTCACTATGAAAAGTTGTAGCAGTCCAGTTGGTGGCAGTCCAGAAAAGAAGAACTACCCTTATGAGAGAAGAGTGCTTGGGAGGGCTGGTGAAAGTGGATATTTATAGTAAAAAAGACTTAAATATGAATCTGTTTCTCACTCACACCAATAACATCACTTCTGGAAATATGACTTTAAATACTGGAGTCTTATGGATTACTTTTCTACTACGTTTATCTGCTTTGTGGAGCTTCAAAGTTCTGGCCACCATTCACTTTCATTGTAAGGACCTACAGAGCTGAGATATTCCTCTAAAAGTCTTCATTTGTGTTCAGCAGAAGAAAGAAAGTCATACACATCTGGGATGGCATGAGGGTGAGTAAATGATGAGAGAATTTTCATTTTTGAGTGAACTATCCCTTTAAAAAGGCTTGGAATATAACATAGCGTAAAATGATTTTTTTTATTTTTTTTTATTTGTTTATATATTTTTTTGGGTCCTTTTTGGGGCTTGACAGTGTGGTCACTATGAAAAGTCATAGCATGAAAAGGAGAGCTGTATAAAAATCCTTTATAACACAAAGCTTCTCCTTCTGTGTTTCACAGAAGAAAGTCAGATCATTTATGATGGAACAACATAATAAATAGAGTAAATAATGACCCTTTAATAGCTAAGATAAAAAAATCTGTCATGCTATCATGAGACTAGCTACAGTAATGGCAGTCTTTGGCAATGACTGTCGCAGTCATACTACTGCTGGTCAAGTGTGCACTAAAGCTGTACCTCAACTGGACTGTTGGAGATGGATCCGGTGATTCCGTTCTCATTGGTAATGTTGTTTGAACTGTTGTTGGGTGAACTGGGGCCTGAACCAGGAGCACTGCTGCATGCAGATTCTAGGACAAATAAATAAGACTGTATTGACGTCTTGTCCAATTGCTTGTTATTACTTGTTATGGAATTTCAAAAATCATTTCGCTAATGAATCATTTACTGTTTTGTGAACAGTTTTGCAGTAGTTTAGGTAGAAACTTTTTAAGAGAAATTATCGATTGCATGAGATCTGTAAACTTTTTAAAAAAAGTTTTAATGTTTAGCTAATTGTTTCCAGGGGCGTATTTAGGACATGTATCTAAGGTTGTCTAAGAATTTGTAAAGATCAATCAACAATATTCCTGTTTGAGTACCTTCCTTTTATCTTTTATTTTACATGCATAACGTATGGAACATTAGGAGGCCTTGTGGCTTAGAACAGATATTAATTATTATATAGGGATTCGGGAGATTTACCCTAGAAATTTTAGAAAAGTTTAAAACAGAATGGACATTTTAACCATAGAATGGACCAATATTGGTCATTTTTTTCCTAGCCCAAACGGCTGGCGTGTCTTTGTACGGATTAAAATGGCAGATGAAAATGACAGATACAAATGATGGAAATGGTTATTGTTGCTATGTCTCCTCTGGTTTACTTTTTCTCTAATCGGGTCTCTGCATCGCAACTCTACTCTTATTAAAGTGGGGGAGATGATGCTACTGCGATAGCGAGGTAAGAGAGAAAAAGCATAAAGGAATCAGGTTCCGAGGTAGACAAAAATTGTTCAGAGCTATCTACGCCTGTTTCCCTAAGTTATAAAACCAAAAATTCATAGCAGAAAACGTATGCACATGACATTTGGAAATAACCTAATTTTATTTTAGTCGTATGGGAAAACGGAGGCTGGAGTTTTGAGAGCATGTTTTATCATTCAAAATAATTCATTTCAGAGTAGCTTAATTATGCATCACGAGCTGCTTTGATGCAACTAACAGAAGTTAAAACAAATAAAATGCAATGCATAATCAATTTGTACATATGATATTTGTATTAACATTATTTTATCTTAAAATATAAGATGGATGGAGTTTTGAGTTTTAGGAGAGCATTTTACAAACTAATAATAATTAATAGTTTTATTTATTTATCACACATTATACATTTGCACATATACAGTGAAATTCTTTTTTTCACATATCCCAGCTAAGCTGGGGTCAGAGTGCAGGGTCAGCCATGATACGCTGCCCCTGGAGCAGATAGGGTCAAAGGCCTTGCTCAAGGGCCCAACAGTGGCATCTTGGCAGTGCTGGGGCTTGAATCCCCAACCTTCTGATCAGTAACCCAAAGCCTTAACCGCTGAGCCACCCCTAACTAAAGTTATTTAAAAGGAATATTCCGGGTTCAATACCAGTTAAGCTCAGTCGACAACATTTGTGGCTTAATATTGATTACAACAAAAATTAATTTCGACTCATCCCTCCTTCTGTTTAAAAAAAAAGCAAAAATCTATTACAGTAAGGCACTTGCAATGGAAGTGAATGTGGACAATATTTGGAGGGTTTAAACACTTTAAGCTTCTATATTTGTCGGTTGTAAGGCGATAAATAATCGTTTTTTTTCGTTTAGTCTGAAGTGCAAAAAACCACACAACAAATTTATCGAATATTTCTTCGGATCGATTTCCCCCATGCTAAACCACGTCTCCAGAGTATGATGCGTTGCAGACTGTATCTATTTCCAGGCTTTCCATGACCATAGAAACTCTGACACATTCTTTAAACACATTGAGCTGTGGCGCTTATCTGGGAGACATAAGTTTGTATCTGTCCCACGTCATATACTGTAGTACAAGGGTCTTCAACAGGGCGTCCGCGGTGGTGCCGCAGGGGGTCCGCAAATTACTGTTTGATCCACCACTGGCACTCGTAATAATCACTCGCACGCGAGCAAGAGACGTGCATATTATGCAGTCTGCGTAGGGCACCAGCTCCCTAAGGGGGCACCAGAAACTTCACCGGCTGACCTAACTCGCACGTTATACGTTATATCGCACGTCCCTGGCGAGAGAGGAGTATGTATTTTAGTCCATCCACATTCTGAAGTCCCTCGAACCTGCATGCCAAATCTTCCTCTAGTTGTAATCCTTCTTCATATTATGAACTAAATGGAATGCCGAACATTGTTAAAGTTTGACGAAATTAGCCCATCGCCCATTCTCATTATGAGCCACTCATAACGCAACACATATCATGTTAAGCAGTGCTGCAGTAGAGGGTTGCACAAGTAAATGCATCTGCTTTGTGCTTTTCGTGATGTGCGGATGTCAGCCCAGAGTTTCTTGTATTATTAATTGCATTTTGCTTTCAGAACAATAGCCTATACCTACTTAATATATAGGCATATGTTTATGTAATATATCTAAATATATAGTTACCTCAGAGATTATCAAGCTGCCATAGGCTACACTGATGGTGACTGTCAAATCAACATAATTAAAGGTGCATACAGTAAGTTTTACTCCTACAGAAATTAACAGGAATTTTAAAACATATGCATAAAATCGATCACTAACATGAGAAGAAGACTCCAGGTATAGGCCTATCAGTAACCTTAAAAAAGTTTTTATTTTTTTTTAATTTGCATGGACTATCTGCCTGTCTTTTTTTTTGTTGTTTTTTTTTTCTGGAGGGGGTATGGCACAATGATTAAAAAGGAAAATAAAAAATAGCACTTCATGTCAAAAAGGTTGCAGACCTCAAATATACTTAATTTAATAATTATGTTAATGGCTCTGCAATGTAAACATCATAAAATATGTACATACAATAATATGGTACCATACAAATATTTATAGGCATAAAATGCAACACTACATTTTCAGACAATATGCAATGGGGGTCCTTGCTCCGTCTCTACATACCATGGGGTCCTTGGCCTGAAAATGGTTGAAGACCTACTCACCCTAATGTTGCTCCAAACCTGCATGACTTTCCTGCATGAGATGTTATGCAGTATGTTAGTCTCAGTCACCATTCACTTTCATTGAATCTTTTCTCCTTACAATGAAAGTGAATGGTGACTGAAGCTGACTGAATCTTTTTTTGTGTTTGATGGAAAAAAGACAGCCATACAAAGTCAAACAACATGAGGGTGAGTAAATGATCACATCATTTTTGTTTTTGGATGAACTTATCCTTTAAAAATGTGTTCTCTTACCTGCCATGTCAAGAGAGCGTTTCTTAGCAGTGGTGATGGGCCCGTCCTTCCTCCGCAGCAGTGGGCTACTCCTGCGCTCTGTCACTTTCTGCTTTAGTCTGGAACGCAGCTTCAGGTTGGGCTCAGAAGCTGAGGAGGTATGAAAGAGGACAGTCAGTCATCTGATAAAAGCAAAAACAGGGCAGATATTTCATTCTGCAACAGTGCTTTGAACGAGCAGAAGACGTGTAGAATATAGCTGTGTGACATCATGACACCAGCACTAAGACAACCTAAGAGAGCACTGACACTGTATCTCTGATCCAGAACCTAGTGGGCTGTTTATTCCCCCCACCCCACCCCCACACGTATCCACAGTAAAATGAGTCCTATATTGATATAACCTGAAAGACTGCTCAGCAAGGAAGAAGTCACTGCTCCAAAACCACCATAAAAAGCCAGACTACAGTTTGCAAGTGCACATGGGGAGAAAGATCGTACTTTTTAAAGCGCTATGTTTGGAGAGGGGTCAATAAGGCCTATAGTGAAAAGAATACCATCCCCACTGTGAAGCATGGTGGTGGCTCACTGATGTTTTGGGGGTGTGTGAGCTCTAAAGGCACGGGGAATCTTGTGAAAATTGATGGCAAGATGAATGCAGCATGTTATCAGAAAATACTGGCAGACAATTTGCATTCTTCTGCACGAAAGCTGCGCATGGGACGCTCTTGGACTTTCCAGCACGACAGTGACCCTAAGCACAAGGCCAAGTTGACCCCCCAGTGGTTACAGCAGAAAAAGGTGAAGGTTCTGGAGTGGCCATCACAGTCTCCTGACCTTAATATCATCGAGCCACTCTGGGGAGATCTCAAACGTGCGAATCATGCAAGACGACCAAAGACTTTGCATGACCTGGAGGCATTTTGCCAAGACGAATGGTCAGCTATACCACCTGCAAGAATTTGGGGCCTCATAGACAACTATTACAAAAGACTGCACGCTGTCATTGATGCTAAAGGGGGCAATACACAGTATTAAGAACTAAGGGTATGCAGACTTTTGAACAGGGGTCATTTCATTTTTTTCTTTGTTGCCATGTTTTGCCTTATGATTGTGCCATTCTGTTATAACCTACAGTTGAATATGAATCCCATAAGAAATAAAAGAAATGCGTTTTGCTTGCTCACTCATGTTTTCTTTAAAAATGGTACATATATTACCAATTCTCCAAGGGTATGCAAACTTTTGAGCACAACTGTATGCATGGATGGATGGATAGACAGACCCTGGCAGATATATAGATTAAGACATAGTACATAAATATATAGACTAATTAATCTGGATGGACGGACGGAAACTTTGCGACAGACAGACAGACAGATAGATAGCATGGTAGATAGACAGATAGATAGATAGATAGATAGACAGACAGGCAGACCATGTAGGCAGACAGTTAGGCTAATTAATTGTTGATGGATGGATGGATGGATGGATGGATGGTCGCAACCCATTAGTTTGGCTGTAGCCTGACCTGACCCAAGAAACTGATTAATCCTCACAAACGAGTGTATCTCAGAACACTCATTATGTTTGTGAACTCAAACTCAAATAAACAATGCCACAAACCAGCATCTGAACTTCGTCTACCTTGGCACAGCAACTTGCCCAAAGTTTAATCAAGTCTAAGTGTAAACGCTGCAATGCTGTCAGTTAGCAAACAGTTTGCAAACAGTCACGCTCTCGGAGTGTGATGTTGCGTGTCAGGACAAGCCTGCCACAAAGGCGGCGTACAGTCCTGGCCTGGTAATTACCAAAATAGAAAAGGTCACCCTGAGGGTCATGCCTGTTTGAGACAATAATCCAGGCCAGGGCCGTTGACATTTTTACACACTCACGTATTTTGACAAAGACATCTCAATCTCTCTCCTGCATCAATTAGTTGGGTATGCACTGGTGGTTTATACTTGCTCAGTTTGTGCACCCATGTCAAAATGTGCATTGCCCTTCAAAGAGAGCACAAATAGTTAATTTGCACCCTTGTAGGCCTGGGCACTGTTAAGTGTTCTCAAAAGATAATTTGGAATGATCATCACTTGTAACCACTGGGTTACCAGACCAGATTGTTAGCTGCTAGTCCTCCTTCACATGCTTAAAACCTCTAGGAAGCATTTTATTGATGTCTCAATTAGTTTGTTTACTTGAACAATTTTACACCAATTAAGCTTAAGCTGATAATGTGTAATTTTCTTGTTTTTCTTTATTGTGGTATGCTCAGATTGGTTTAAGCAAAAAACTTTTAGCGCACGTAGATTACGTATTACTCAGATTTTGCATTGCAAGTAAACACCTTTACTGCATACTGGTACCGGCTCAAAAGCAAAGAATAATCTGATCATTTCAAGTCTCATGTTAACATGGTATCTTTGCCAAATTTTTTATTTATTTACATACAACAAGTCAAGATCAGATCCATTAAAACACACACACACATATACACACATATATATATATATATATATATATATATATATATATCTATCTCATTATTATTATTATTATTTATTATATTTTTTTATAATGTAATTGTAAATTGCATGGATAAGTTTTTCTCAATGTTATTAAGTTTGCTCAGTGCTTTTTATTTTTTGAGTGTACCTTGGTACACGCAGTGGTAAGGGTCTGGTACCTAATGTAGTATGTAACAACTGAGAACAAAGAATCATAAGCATTTTAATTTGAAAACCCATTGATGTTACCCACACTGCAACGCCATTTTCCTCGACCGAGAACTGAGACTTTCGGGGGGAAAAAATGACGTCAGGAACTTTTTTTTTTTTACGAAAATGGATTAGTGTGGATGTGGCTATAGTAGACTACAGACCAGTGTGATCTTCTATTCCTTCATAGGAGGCACTACTGTTGGACCAGCCCAAACTCCAGCTGTTATTAACAGGGATTAGGCCACAAATTGCAACATCCAGGCTGATTAGTGTAATTAAGTTTAAAGTGCGACCTCAATACCACCCAGATTTCTCTAGCAGCGGCTACCTAACCCTGTAAACTCCCAGTGAAAATTTACATGTCAACATGAATGTAAAGAGTACTTCATTGTAACCTGGAGGCGGACAAATGATAGAACGGTGGAAGCCAGCCACAAATGACTAGCTTGACAATACTTTGTATACAATGATGAAAACACATTCTCTGTAGAAATGCCTCTGCCATATTTCTGATCAAATTATACCCTGCAGAAACAAACAGATAAAACCAGCCTAAGACTGGTCAAGCTGGACAGTTGATTAGTTTTAGGGGTGATTGGGGCACATTTTAACTGGTCAAGCTGGGAGAAAAGCCTGCCTGCAACCTAAACCAGCTAAGACCAGCTTAAACCAGCTAAGACCAGCAAACCAGCTTAGGTTGGTTTTAGCTTTATTCTCTCTCTCAACAGGGTAGACCAAAATATGTACCATTCATGGTTCACACCAAACTGAGGAACAACAGACAGTCATGATTACTCAACACCTCAAGTCTGTTAAAAACAAATAATTATTTATGATGAATTTTGAGCCAGAATTTCTAAGAACAAACACAGTCACGGTTGCAAAAAGCTTGCCCTGAGCAAACTATCAGTTCTGTGACCTTTCTGCCTGCTCGAACACGTTGCAGCACTGTAAGAGAAACACATGAATGAAACAAAACCGCTCTCACTGAATCACAGAACGCATTTACACTTAACGAGGAAAAAAGTGTTAAAACTATTAGAAAATTATGATGCAACATGGGTTGTGTATTATTCAGACTTTCCCACTCTCCATGGCTTTGAGTCGTTTGTGATTTTTAGAAATAATTTTGTTTAGACTGATTCGCTAATGAATCACTCTGACAGACTGATCAATTAAATTGAAGAGAAAAAAAAAAACATACTCGGAAAAAAGGATTCACTCGCAAATTGGACATCACTATGATTTGCGAGCAAGTTCTACTCTACACAAGCTCTAACCAGGAGCATTATTTAGGTGATGGACTATTTTATAGCAGAGTGTAGCTAGAAAATATATTCACTATATAGTTTTATATTTCCTGAAGAAATTTTAATGGCATTCAAATTTTGTTAACTTCCATGATATTTCTGGGCTTGGCAAATTCCTTAGCAAATTCCACAAATTCCTTGTCCTGTTATTCCAATTCAACATTGGAGCAAAGGCCAATTCAGAGGCCATTCTTAAAGGGATAGTGCACCCAAAAATGAAAATTCAGTCATAATTTACCTACTTTGTTCCAAACCAGTATGACTTTCAGTCTTCTATGGAAAACAAAAGGGAGATCTTAAGCAGAATAACAGCCTAAGTTACCATTCACTATCATTGCATCTTTTTATTTGTCTACATACAATGAAAGTGAATGGTGACTAAGACTGAACATTTTGCTTAACATCTCCTTTTTCACCTTTTGGGTTTGCAACATTAGGGTGAGTAAATGATGACATAATTTTCAATTTAAGGGTGAACTATCCCCTTAAATTCAGAATTTTTTGACACACAAACAAAAGAGCAACTATCTCTCAGTCTGCACTATTCACTTCACTTTCCTAAAACAACATCACACTTCTTGCAGTTGCCAAGAGCCAAGGTTCCAGATGTCCGACGTTTAGGTGAGACAGTATGAACAGACTGTGGCCTGTCCTGAGAGGGGCGGAAGGGAGGGAAAGAGAGCGTTAGACAGTTCTGGTGAAGGCCAGGGCCACCCTCCCTCTCCATATGCCCAAGTGCATGAATGCACCAATGCCAGCCAGAGCAAACTGAGGTTTATCTACAGCAGGAGAACGGGAATCAGCTCGCAAACGAGCCTTACCGCAAACTCAATCATCAGAACTAAACAAAGAACACTTCACAGCTTAACCCAAGTTCAGACCCACAGGTTCCCAAAGTTGATTTTTTTCTGAAGTTCCTCCTAGTTTCCCAGGCTAACGCCAGACACAGGAAATATAACCATGAACGAATTTATGCCACTCATGGCTTACAGAAACAATGAACTGTGGCAACACTGGGTCGCAACCATAGCTGGTTAAGTTACTCAAAAAAGTAATCCACTACAAATTACTAATTATTTCTCTAAAATTATAAACAGATTACTTTTCTGAATACTTCACATTACTAATAACTTCACTTTTAAGTGTTACTTTCTAAGAACATTTCAAAGAAAAGTTTGCCTTTTCGCTGAATGAAAAAAAATGTTTCCTCCTTATTCATTGTCGCACACACACTCAGCACTAGAGGTCAAGTCATTTTTATTTGTATAGCGCTTTTCACAAAATACATCGTTTCAAAGCAGCTTTACAAAAAAAAAAAAAATCATGCATTAACAGAAAATGAAACTGTAATATCTATAAAGTCTTAGAGTGATCACTGTGTAGTTTAAGTATGATTGTAAATTTTGTATTATAAATAATTAAATAAGAATTGTATTTAGAACCCCAGTGAGCAAGCCGAAGGCGACTGTGGCAAGGAACACAAAACTCCATAAGATGTTGGTTAATGGAGAAAAATAACCTTGGGAGAAACCAGGCTCACTGTGGGGGCCAGTTCCCCTCTGGCTAACCAGCATGAGTATAATGCCAATATTAGTTATTTGTGTGCAGTGCAAGTCATGGTTTAAAATGAGTAAACTAAGTAAGTGTTAAGGGTCAGTGTTTATACAAAGATTTTGTATGAACTGTAAGATTAATGACTAATGTCTTTGAAGTTCATCCTGGATTAACTGCAGAAGTTCACATAAATGCATTGTCCTTTGTTAGGTGGCTGATATCGACTGATAATGCATTTTGCCGATACAGATAACTAAGGTGGCGGAAAGGGCCGATAACCGATTAATCGGCCGATTGTTTTTTAAAATCAATTTATAGAATGTTAAAAATGTTTCTTCATTCTATATTCAAATATTAACAAAATTAAGCTTTTTATAGTCTATATCACCAGATAAAGGCTTTTTATATATATTTCACCAAATAAGGTTTAATTAAAAATAAGGTTTAGTATTATTTACAATATATGAAACTGGAGAAACAATGTACAGTATGTGCTGAAGGGGCACACTTCAGTATAGACCCATTTTTCTTGGCATGCCCTTACTTCAATTTAAAACATTTAAATATATAATCAAAATAAAATATGCATTAAAGTGAGGATAAAAATATGGATGAATATTGTCAACAATGAAAGATTTAGATACAGCAAATCCCCACGAGGTGTCGTTGTAAGTTTTTATTTCACCTCTAGAGGGCACTGTAATACTGCAGAATCAAGCTGTTTTAACTGTAGAATCCTCCAGCGCCAGCCACAGAGGAACAAACTAAACTATCGGCATTGATTTTTGCAGATAAACGACAATCCCTAAAAGCAACTATCGGCACAGATTAAAGTGTAAAACTGATATATAGAGGTCCTGGGTAGCTCAGTGAGTATTGACGTTGACTACCACCACTAGAGTCACGAGTTCAAATCCAGGGTGTGCTGAGTGACTCCAGCCAGGTCTCCTAAGCAACCAAATTGGCCCGGTTGCTAGGGAGGGTAGAGTCACATGGGGCGACCTCCTCATGGTCGCGATTAGTGGTTCTCGCTCTCAATGGGGCGCGTGGTAAATTGTGCATGGATCGCGGAGAGCAGCATGAGCCTCCACATGCTGTGAGTCTCCGCGATGTCATGCACAACGAGCCACGTGATAAGATGCGCGGATTGGCTGTCTCAGAAGCGGAGGCAACTGAGACTTGCCCTCTGCCACACGATTATATATATATATCGGTCTACCTCTACTCAGCACCTCAAGTTTCTCCCTTACAATGACTCTTCAGCTGTCACAGAAACACAAACACAAAAATCATGTTTTAAATGTACTCTACATAAATATTTTTTAAATGTGTGTGACCCAAGTAATGTAATAAAAATGTGTAACTTAATTGAAAGTCAGTAATTTAAATTGATTACAAGAATTTAAAATGCAATGCGTTGCACTACTTTCGAGTATAAATGTAATCAGATTACAGTAACTAATTAGCAATTAATAACTTACTCTCAGTTAGCCAGGCGTTTGACTAGCGGCATAAAGTCTGGTCCAGTTGGCAGGTTATTCTACCCAAGAACTGCCAACTTAGAAAGAAAAAGGTCTGTTTGACTGACATGATGCGACCGATCAGAGTTCGTTTTGTTTATATGTGCCATTTACGGCTGGTTTTATCTGAAAAGGGAGGTACCGCAATAATTCCCCACTGTGGAAAGAGCTCTGCAACTTTCTTCCATGGAAATCAAAGGGTAGATGTTAGGCAGAACGCTAGCATTAGAGGGTAAGTAAATGATGACAGGATTATAATTTTTGAGAGAACTATCCCTTAAAGGTACAGTAGGGCTCTTTGATATGAGTAGAAGTGGAACATTGACCTTGTCCCTGCAGTAGAGATACAGTAGTAATGTACTCAGCATCTCCTTCACTGTAATTATGCTGGTCTCACCGGGACTCTGTACTGTATGTGCTACGGACTCAGGGCCGGCTGTATACTGTGGGTTCCTGACAGGCCCATTTCCAGGGTGATTAATGAGCACAGAGGCCTTACGCTACCTAAACCGACCTGAAGTGAGTGTGCAAAGGAAATGCCCTTGAGTGCTCTCCTGCAGCAGGGAGGGAAAGGGATATCGGCTCTTTAACACACACTCACTGGAGACCTAACAGTGAAGACAGTAATGTTGAACCAGTGGGGCACTGAGTCCATGACAGCCCAGAGAGCAATGCCTCCAATTTGGTCTATGTACAACTATACCCGTGAATCCTGAATCGCAGTAAACAAACTGCACCAAAACAGTTCAACAGCGGCCGCCTACTCTCATGACACACTGTGAATGACGCAATCGAGTGGGTCTACACACTCTCAAACGATACATCTGAATATATTGTAATAAATTTGGAATATATTTTTACTCTCCTTATAATCAACAAATTCAAATCAATGGTGAAATCAATGTGATTGCAGTTCATTCCCTCATGAAAGACTCCAAGTACACAGCCTTGTACATTGTCTTTTTGTCTGATTTTCTAATACTTTGCTTTAAATATAAGTATGTTGTGATTCACCTTCTTGCCTTAGAACGGCTTTGAAATCCCTAAGGAAAAAATAATTGGGAAAAATACTTCTGGAAACAAGACGGCTGAAACACTGGATGGGCACTATTTACTTGACTTTTCCAGTCATGGCTACTGGATATGGATTTTTAAAAAATAATTTAACTGCAATTTCTCCACTATGAAATAGTTTAGAACTGAGCATAACACACACACACACACACACACACACACACACACACACACACACACACACACACTCACACAAATAAATAAATAAATCCCAACAAAAATTTCTCTGACTTTTTTAGAAATGTAACTTTCCATAAAAAAATGGAAATCACAATTTTTAAATAATAATAAAAATAAAAAAATAATAATAATAATAATGAAAAAGAAAAAAATGCCATGACTGTGGGAACCCCTGTTGAGATCCAATAGCATTCCCATTCATCTCAATATGTGGTTGCTACCATCCATGTCATGGTGACTTCTCAACATTTTGCAGGAATTGAAAATAGACTATTATAAACGTGCAAGTTTGAGAAAAATGTTTTGTTTTTGTTTTTTTTTGTTGTTTTTTTTGCATTTACACATGAAAAATCGAGACTTCCCACAATCGCCAATGGAAGCAAAGTTTGTTCAAGATTTTTTGACATGTAAATACCAGCAACCTTAGTGAGAACACTGTGAGTGGAGAATGCTTTACCGGTCTTGCGTAGCGGGAAGTCATCTTTGGGGTCGTACATTCCCAACACCGGGTGGTTGTAAGTGGGAATCCCTGTTTGAGGTGGCGAGCTCTGGTCCAGTGAACTATGCTGGGTTTTCCTGTGGAATAAATCACATCTAGTGCTTTAATTTAATTAAAGTTAACTGATTTAATAATATTTATATTATAATGTATTTATTCATATTTATAAGTAATACTTATTATAATAATAATTCATAAAGGCTGTCAAAAGCTCACAAAAAATCACAACAAATCTTTAGATTTTTACACATGAGCGCATTCGCAAATTATGAATTAAGCAAAGAAAAAAGTATTCGGATCAGCAATCCATTTGGACTGCACTTGTTGTGAAACCTACATGCATATAAAGACAGCTAGACGAAGATTTCAGAAACAGTGCTCTTTAGTCGTTTCACTCGCACTTAAACTGGATCGCAATGCACAGAAATGCAGTTCTGCCTAACATAATATGAAAAATGTTCACTTGGCTGTTCTTACATAATAACATATGTTTTGCCACTGCTGTCCTCTGATGGACTTCTCATTAACATTTGTACAAATTACAATCATTTTCTGATCCAGGAGCATGTCTGACTATTGCTCTACTAAACAGTTCTTAGAAATCAAGGCTAATGCAAAGTAAATGACTTAACGGCATTAAAAAATGTTTTTTAATAATTTTATGTGCATTAACACGTTAACTTTGCCAGCCCTATAATTTATGTTTTTATTAATAACAAACCCGAACTCGAATTCGAATTCATCAATGAAAAACCGATGGTTGCAGACCTCAAGCTCGCATTATCATGTTGAGTAAATCATTAGAAATCACTGTTTGTTCACAGAATAAGACACGACTTGCGCCGCCTGAAGGTGCATTACAGAATGAAATTGCAGGATCTGTTTCTCTTTTTCACTTGTTTTTAAAAGCCACATCTGTAAAAACAAGCACATGATACCAGTCAAAAGTTTGGACTCTTTATTATTACTATTTTCCACCTTTTAGAATAATAGTAAAATCAGCGGAACAAAAAACATAAAAAAATAAAATCAAAAAAATAACGTAGTGACCAAAAAGTTAAATAAATCAAACTATCATTGTCTACACTCCAGCTCTGCACATTCTCTCAAGCAATTTCATGAGGTACCATCCTGATAGGCTTTTTAAACAACATTGAATTAGTTCCCATGTATGCTGGACACTTGTTGGCTGCTTTTCTTTCCTTCCCGCATCCTTCTATTTACCAACAAACATGCATGAGTATGACATACATACTTCCAAACATCGCAAATAATAAAAAGTAATGCAGTTAGAATTTGCCTTCAAAGCTCTGCAAAAACCAAATGATTAACTCCTCTTAAAGAAGGCAAAGAAAAGTGACTTGTGCTGCACTGGGGCGTTTGAGGTCAGCTGGCATCATCACAGACCCAAGTATTTAATCTGCCTATCTTCAGCCCATCTCAAACAGGATGCAGCGCCAAGAGCTCCACTGACCTGTTTGTATAGCACGTGCCAACTACAGAAATGACTTTTTGACCAACCCAAGTGCAAATGTATTAATTAATAAAATAAACTGTTGCTGGCAGTGTGGTGAATTCAGATTTTGTTCACCTGTCATCTTTGATCATTTGTGTAGCTGTGGAGGGTATTTTTTTTTTTTAACAGCTGCAAACTTGAGTAAACTTTAAAGTAAAAACATCAATTCAAACATTTTATGAATGTGTCCCTCTATAATCTAAGTATAGTAAAGAAAACTCAATATCTGCTGCTTTGTCGATTCTTTCAAAGGGTTTATGCATATTGTGACCTCCCTGACCATAGGATTCATCTTAAGTAAGTAATGTTATGGGTTTAATGCACGGTAAGCTCTATCAACATCACTTGTAGCATACTGTCTATTACCACAATTCATTTTTGGTATAAAAAGCAAAGATTGCTGTTACAGTAATTCACTTACAATGGAACTCCATGGGGCCAGGAAATAAACATTAAAGAACACAGTTTCAAAAGTACAGCCAGACGACAAAAGGCCCCCGGCATACTCACAAACAAGTTCTTTTGTTTTAGCATTCTGAGGTGCTGTTCTTCTCACCACAATTGTACAGAGTGGTTATCTGAGTTATCGTAGACCGTGTCAGTTCGAACCAGTCTGGCCATTCTCTGTTGACCTCTCTCATCGACAAGGCCTTTCCATCAGCAGAACTGCCGCTCACTGGATGTTTTTTGTTTTTGGCACCATTCTGAGTAAATTCTAGAGACTGTTGTGTGTGAAAATCCCAGGAGATCAGCAGTTACAGAAATACTCAAACCAGCCCATCTGGCACCAACAATCATCCATGCGATTATCTAATCAGCCAATCGTATGGCAGCAGTGCAGTGCATAAAATACCACAGATACGGGTCAGGAGCTTCAGTTAATGTTCACATCAACCATCAGAATGGGGAAAAATGTGATCTCAGTGATTTGGACTGTGGCATGATTGTTGGTGCCAGATGGGCTGGTTTGAGTATTTCTGTAACTGCTGATCTCCTGGGATTTTCACACACAACAATCTCTAGAATTTACTCAGAATGGTGCCAAAAACAAAAAACTCAATGGACAGATCAGAGCAGAGCACGTGTGATTACACATGAACCGGTCTCGAGCTATCAGCCGCACAGATCATCATAGACTGCGTTCCAAACAGCATAAAATCACCCTCCGTAGGGCACTTTGAATGGAGAACAATCATGACAGGCATGCTGTAAGATCACTTCAAACTGAATTTCCAATAAAAATTGCTTCAAATGTGAGTACCAAATGACCCTTATTTTTGAGCCATTCAAAGTGGATGGTAAAGACTTCGAAGGGATTGGGGCATAGGGGTGATCACTTCAGAATGGAACGCATCCATAAACAGCGCTGCGAGAAGCGCAGGCTGGGTCGCGGATTCTGCATTGATTGTTTGTTTTAAACCTCTATGAAAACCCATAATGTGTTGGTGATTAAACTAGTTTAAAAAAGCACTGTATTTTCCAGTAAGATCCTGATGAAAGGAAACCGTGAAAGAATTTCTAACTCATTCCCGCTGTCAGAATACTTTAATTTAGCCCAACATAAAAAAGGTGTTAGCGTTTTACAGATTCATTTAAAAATCAATGCTTTACTGTCAAGTGGGACAAAATGTGCATTATTATTGGAAATGTAATTATTTTTAATATTATTCATTTTTGTCCATATAATTTTCATTTTATAGATAAATTCCTATAAGTTCGCACTGGCGAGCTGTTACGAATCACTAAAACGAATTCAAAAACACCTTCGTTTTGGCCAGATTTCATTCTAAATGACGTCCCACCCGTTCTTCCGTTTCGTATGATGTATGCCAGGGTCTTTAAACGTAATGCATGTTAGCACAAGACTAATGTGATATAATCCCTTACTGACCTTGTAAATTTATATCCACTATGTCTAAGAGTATAAAAATCAATAACTAGTTGTGATACTCACCCATACCAGTAGCGTGGGTCATTAGGCAGGCAGTGGTTGAGGCTCCTCTGGGCCAGTGCTTTCTTCTTATTCAGGACAAACTCCTGCAACCTCATCTTCACCTCAGTGCTCGCCACAGCGCCTGTCAATCACACAACCAGGGAGGGATATTAACTTTTCCGCCCACCAGACACAGCAGCTGTTAGTGAATGCCCAATATAATGAGCCACTTATATAATTTACAATTTAAATGTATATAAAAATTCCCCTTTTGCGTCCAACTGGTATAGAATGACACAAGGGTGAGTAATTAATGACTATTCTTATTTACAGTATACTATTCCTTTAACCTCCTGATCCCCGAGCGTGATTGCTATGTGCATTTTTCATTTCCCTTTTTGATTTGTAGCCCCTAATAAACATGCAACAAAATAAAAATATATATATATACAAATTTGAGTAAATGGTTTTCCAAAAATGTATGTCCTCATATGGAGACAGCGGGACTAAGTTGTGAATTTTTTTAATATTACCTAGACATAGAAAGTCAGTTGATAAAGTTTTGATATGACTTTTATGCTACAATGTTTTTTTTTTTTCTACTTTAGCAACAAAATCTCAATGCTCTCTCTTTGCACTGACAAACAAACAAGTGATAGCCAGTGTTGAAGCATTTTACCATTCTGAAATTAGCATAATTAATTCTGATACACATAATGGTCAGCATCATTCAATCACTGCCAACCATGTTAAAATAAAATGTAGCGTTATAAATTATGAATCTACGTACTGATTACTACATCTGCCAAACATGTTGAGTGGTGCAAACATCCTCTGCAGCCTGAAAATGAACTTTTAGTCAGATGTTAAGAGTTACTGCACTTGGTTGCATAGGAAAGCTATAGGATGCTCCCTTGCTCCCTATTTAGCAAATGAATTAATCTCCAGTGTGCTGTCTGAAAGCAAGATTTTTAAGCTTAATTGATTTTCAATGCACATTAGGATTTCTAAGGAAAAGAAAAGCTTATTGTCCTCGTAAGTAGTCATTGAGTTTAACAGCATGCCGTTTCGTATCGGATGAAACTAGAGACTCTAGTCTTTTGACTCAAGCAGGTTTCAATGTAAAAACGTAATGAGGTTTCTTACCAGATGTAGTTTGTTGCCGTTTCTCCCAAAGTTTTGTCACATGACTCGGTACGTTGAAAGTTGAACCCTTTAATGACAGCCCAGAGTGTTCTAAACGGAGATCAGTTGGTTGAAATAAAATTAAATTATGCATAGCGTATAGCGAACACAAAACACAATGTCTGCAAAGGAGGACGCGGGGTCGCACGAGGTTAATGTCACTTAGCTGTGTTAAAATGAGCAGGATTTCTCTAAAAGCCTCAGGAGGTGGTTTAATGCATTTGCGTCCGTCAATTTCTTTGCCATTTCTAGACCCTGTAATTTGCTGTGCTGTAATTTCTCGTCCTAAATGGCCTTAAAAGTCTTAATGGTCTCTTCAGCGCGAGACACAGAAGATTGAAATGTCCCCAATTGATCACGACTACAAACGCTGACACTAGTTTCCTGGTGTCGATAAACAACTACTCCACTGGAGCCAGACACAGTATGGATATCTCTTTACACCCGAGAGAAATCGTTTCTTCATTTTGTCCTAAATAGAGAGGAAACTCTTTCAAGGCAATTCCACCGAGACTGGTCAAACAAAGATGTCTTTTATCTCTCTGTTGTTCTCTCTCTGAAAGAAACGCATCAGACAGATGAATTCTTACAGCTTTTCCTTCAGTTACCACCTTTCCCATCACCTGTAAACAAGTCCCAAGGGGCCACCATTGGCTTACGTACACATCCATGCCGCCAGTCAACACGCACGGCTCCTTGCATGCAACAGGTGACCAGAGTGTCAAAGACAATGGTGAGGTATAAAATTAACTTACAGGAACATTCCAGATAAGAATATCCAATCTGCAACCTTTTAGAAAATAGTCAGAAGCTTATAACTGACAACTAAAGGCCCTTGAGCTCCAAAAAGGAGGCAAATATTTGTTGTCAGCAAATGTCGCATATGGACTACTTTTACAGGGCTCCAGACTAAAAAAATGACTTTGTAGCCATTGGCTCCTAAACTGAAACTTTAAGGAGCCAAATGGCTGTTTTTAGTCGCCAAATCACAGATTTGCTCGATTTAGATTTTTTTTCCAAAAATAAGATAGAAAGCAGAAGAAAAGGAAGACAGCTGATAACCCATTAATCGAAGGTTTAATAAACAGTATATATAGTTGAGAAGATAAGTTTACATTCCCTTTTGTCTCATAGATGTTCACACCCCTTTCATAATTTATACAAATATAAGAGAAATTTTGTATTTTGTATTTTTTTTTTAGTACTGCTCTTTAGAATCTACATTACACATATTTATATAAAGTATAGTATGCATATAGTAGTGTGTTGTCTTCTTGAGCATCAATGAATTTTTGCACCTTGTGTAATAGTTGTGTATGAGTCCCTCAAAAGTGTCAAAAGCTATATATTAGCTATATATATATATATAAAATGTAAATTGTTTTAAAATATTGCCTTAGTCTTTCTTTACTGTTACTGGATGGCCCCAGACACAGAGACTGCAAGAGTGCAAATTGAATGAAATCCCAGATGCAGTTTATTGTGCTACTCCAATCCCAATCAATAATTACCAGAAGAAAAAAGGTAGTACACAATACGGGACTTTTAATTATAAAGAAGCCCGAAATACACATGGGACTCTTATTTTGAAATGTCTGCGCTCCCAGATGTGAGTTCACTTATGGCTGATTCGCTGAGAGCTATACTTGACCTGAGCTCCTGAGTTCACACCCTCAGTTCTTTTCGAGTGATTCATGAAAAAGACCCGGTTCAAAAGAGTCATTTGTTCACGACTCTCTCGCGCTGGGTTTGTTGTTGTGTGTGGTGCAGCGAACTCATCAGAAACAGAACGGGTGAAAATTGAAGCGGGACACACTGGTGCGCGCTCTAAAAATGCATTCAATAACTCTGACGAAACCGCATATGAATGCACACAACCCGACTGTCGCCAATGGCGACTAGATTTTAAATTATTGTCGCACTCGATTGTTTGTGTTACTTTTTAGAATATGATAAATGTGGTCATTATGAACAGGTGTAAAAGAGTTACATAAAGATTCAAAATAAAAAAATAAAAAAATAAAATTAACATGAAAAAAAATCATCAAAATCATCGCATTCAGGCTTGAATCAACATTTCCGGGTTAACTCGTCCGCTAATAAATGCAAGTCTCAAATGTTAACGAGGTCATTACATTACTTTCTACACAAAAATAAGACATTTAATTAAGTTGTTAATTATGGCTCAGCCTCAGACAGCCTTAGTCTACATTGAGTTAAGTATTAATAACTGTCATATTCATGCTTAACTAATGCATTATAGTGGACCATTATAATAAAGGGTTACCTCTCAATACCAGATGTAGCTTTGTTGGCGTTTCTCCCAAATAAATGTAAGTCTCAAATATAAATGAGGACACTCACTCTCTTGGCCACGTTCTTTGTTCTTGAGTAGTTGAAGCTTCTGTTCCCGCTGTTGTTTCTCCAGCTCTTGTTCCTGACGATGTCTCTCCAACTTTCGCTGGTGCTCCATAAGCTCCTGCTGATGCTTCAGGGCCAGAAGATCCTGCTGATGCTGATGAGAAAGACAAAATGCCACAATATTCAGCCTGGCATGCTAATTCACTGGACTTTTTTTTCTTTCTTTTTTTTCACTTGTCTTACAGTATACCTAGAAGTTAATGCCAAGTAAACATATGACAATTCATCAAAATTTCTTAAAATGTGCACAATCTTGTATTACAAGATTTAATGGATGTTGTTTATTGAAGTCTTGTCAAGGCCAATAAATCAGAGCAGTTAAAGTTAGGCCAGTTCATAAGTGTTTAAAACAAAAGGAAACTATTTGCTAATCAATATATTATATATATATATATATATATATATATCTTCACTCAAGTTACAGTATATTCTCTGAAAACAAGTCTTATATTACACAACTTTGATTCCCAAGTAAATGTATCTTGTTTTTAGAATGTTTAGATTTTTATAAAAATGTATTTAAATAAAATACTGAATTTATTTTTTTTATTTTTTTTTGTGTAGTGTAGTGTAGTGTAGTTGCAGCCATAGATCAAGCCAAAATGTTTGCATGATATATCACACAGGAATTTCACAAGGACGTACAAAAGTATGAGCGAGTCTCATGGAACTGGTTAAGAAAACGTTCTGGTCAAAAGTAAAGTAAAATAAAATACAATTATATAATTATATTTTTTACATTGTGACATTATTTTTGTGACAGTTATGCACATTTAACCTCAAATAACCACAATACAAAAAAAGGTCATTATGATATTCTCATTACTGCAACATAAACAAATGCTGTATTATTTAATATACTGTATTTAAAATGTGCTTAAATGTCCTGAAAGTAATGTCACACTGCACAAAATTTTAATGGTCCTAAATGCAGGCTTAATTTTCATATGCAAAATATAATCTCATTTGGTAACACTTTTAAGGGTCCACAATAATGCACTAGTTGTGCGTGAATAAGAAAGTAATAAATAATTAACTGAGAGCATTGTGAGGTAATCTTAGCCACAATATAAAACTTTGTCTTACTTTTGTGTGGAAGCCAACGTAATATATGCTCAATTGCAGAGATCCATCATAAATCGGGCCTGGGTAGCTCAGCAAGTATTGACACTGACTACCACCCCTGGAGTCGCGAGTTCGAATCCAGGGCGTGCTGAGTGACTCCAGCCAGGTTTCCTAAGAAACCAAATTGGCCCGGTTGCTAGGGAGGGTAGAGTCACATGGGGTAACCTCCTCATGGTCGTTATAACGTGTGGTTCTTGCTCTCAATGGGGCACATGGTGAGTTGTGCGTGGATGCCACAGAGAATAGCGTGGGCATCCACATGCGCTACGTCTCCACGGTAACGCGCTCAACAAGCCATGTGATAAGATGCATGGATTGACAGTCTCAGACGCGGAGGCAACTGAGATTCATCCTCCACGACCCGGATTGAGGCGAGTCACTACGCCACCACGAGGACTTAGAGCGCATTGGGAATTGGGCATTCCAAATTGGGGAGAAATGGGGAGAAAATTTAAATAAATAAATAAATAAAATCAAGTTTACTAAACAATAACAAGCCAGTAATTAAGGCTAATTAGTTTTGGCATTACAAAGCAGTTACAAATAAATTACTAAAATCTTCTAATAAAGACAACTTGACCCCCTATTCTAAAGTAAAAGTTTAACCTAATCAAGTTATTGGTTTATTTTCATTTCTTATGTGGTATGTTACATTATGACTATTTAGTATAGAAAATTAGACTCCCTGATCCAAAGTGAAACATTTACTTACACAAGTTATTAATTTGTTTGACATCAATTAGGTGTTTACAGCATTTTCAGTAAACTTAATGTTCAAAAAGTTTTACTGTAACTGAAACATGTGTAAAACAAACCAATAGCTTGAGTAGGTTAAAATTCCACTTTAGACTGGTTGTCTTTAATAAAAGATTTTAGTAATTTATTAGTAACAGTTTGTAAAGCCAATACCAATTAGCCTTAGTTACTGCCTTAATATTGTTTCATAAACTTGATATATAATCTTAGAAATAGAGCATTCATTACATTACTTTAATGTAATTAAGTTTAATTAAGTTGTAAATTATGGCTCAGATAGCCTTAGTCTGCATTCAGTTAAGTATTAATTACTCATTAATTACTTATTCATGCTTAACTAGTGCATTATTGTGGACCCTTAAAATAAAGTGTTACCTCTCAATTTTTATTTTGGGTTTAATATGCCCAGAACATTTCCTTGACAGGCTTTGTGAGAATCAGCCATTTATTCTGATGATTTTTTTTTCAAAGTTAACCAACTGACAGTTCCAAGCATGACTAGAGCCTGCATGCCACAATTTTGACTAGAAAATTACAGTGAGAATGATTCATTGGAAAAGACTGAATAGGAAACTGCTCTTTCACAATCTCTGCAGTTTGCTGTTGTTAAATGCAAAACTGCAGAAACATCCAATCTATTCTCTTTTTCTTTCATTAGCAACGTGTCACGGCGAAAGCACAGCATCCATCAAACCCCAAGCATTACCCGTTGGCCATTTAGCTCTGAGATTAGCTCTGCCTGCAGCCCGTGAAGCTATTTATAGCACGCTGAGGGCTGCTACGCTCCCATTGGCTAGAAACCCTGAGGTCTGCTGAGCTCACAGGCTCTCGGTGTTTCCCAAGGACAGACTTCCCATAGTGATTGCAGACACCCTTCGCCCAACCGCAAGAGTCCGTCCTCATTCCCCATTGCAGTCACCGGCCTTACAATGAGACCTCAGTATGAAAGCCAATGACAGCAGTGCTTGCCTCAGGAAACCTAAACCACATAGACGCAACTGAGGCCCGTTTACAAACTGCTCTGCATCAATCTCTCCAACAAACATTAAACGACCAAACAAAATTAATTCCTCATAACCTGTACGAATAAATGGAAAATCGAAGACAGAGGCGTGGGAAATCCTGAAGGAAGGGAGGAACGGAGAAGATGATGACTTTAGTAAGCTCCTTAAAGGAATAGTTCGGCCAAAATTAAAATGATGTCATCCTCACATTGTTCTAAACCTGTCTGCTGTAATGTTCTGCTGTCGAACACAAAAGAAGTATTCTGCAGAGAACTAATGGCGTTTGTTGTTACGACAAACCTTGCACGTTTTTGTAGACTTTTTGTAGAGCTTTGGCGGTGGGAAAGATTATCAGTCATTATTACACAGGTCTCTGGAATACTCTATTCTGATTGGTCAATCACACCATCCAGCTGCCTGATATTTCTGAATAATGACTTCACATCCAGGGACAAAGTGATATTTTACCGGTTATCTGGGTATTGCGATTACTCTTTCTTAATCTCGTAACCATCTGCGATCTTTCAAGAAAGCTTATAAAATAATTTCAACTCAAATCAATATTTCATGTCTATTTATTTATTGGGCCAGTAGTCATGTAATAAGCAGTATAATGAGCAGTCAAGAAGGTATTTTCGCTATTACCTGTTAACAGAACGCTGATGCACACCAGAGTATTCCGGCTGTTTCTAAAGACTCCGCCATTTCATAAGTAATTTTAATGCAAACTGATATTTTATGTCCATGTATTTATTTATTTATTCGGTAGGTAGCTGTGTAATAAGTGGGATAATGAGCAGGCAGACCAGCAGAACTCAAACGCAAACTGGAGGAGGAATGCAGCTATTTCTAGAGACTAGTTGTAGACTACAATACATGTAGTTATGTTGACAAAATTTATGGTGCTTTTTGTCCTTTTTGGAGCTTGACAGCCACGGTCACTATGAACTATTGTTGTGTGGAAAAGAGCTGCGTACAGATTCTTCACAAATTCTCCTTTTGTGTTAAACAAATAAATAACAACGTATGGGTTTGGAACAACATGAGGGTGAGTAAATAAATGACAGAATTCTCATTTTTAAATGAACTATTCCTTTAAAAGCAGGCAGAGACTGATAGGTGCTGAGAAGCTCATGACAGGAAGACAAGCACAGATGAATTCTCAAGGCTCGAGAGCGTTCAGTCAACGCTGTTCGCATCACCTTGACATGCTCCTGCAGCTGCGCTTCGTGCTGGCGCGAGAGCTGCTCGTGTTGCCGCTGAAACTCCGCGATGAGAAGCTGCCTCTGGATCTGCTGCTTCTGCTTAAGTGCGAGCAATTCCTGCTGTAGCTGCTGCTCACGTTGAGCCGGGTCTGTCGGGGTCAGAGCGAACTGGTGATCCACGCGCAGGTCCATGGGGATGGCAGAGGGGGGCTCTTGCAGTGGCAGAGCCGCACTCACATCAACTGTGGAAAGAGAGAGGAAGAGAATGAGTGGATAAATGAGAAAAATAGCGGTTTCAGAGGAAGAAGGGCGATTTCATGAGGATTCTACTTTGTAAAACAACAAACAAATCAAAGCAAATAAAAAAGAAATGAAAACATAGTTTTAAAAGAAAATACATTTTAGAGCAAAAAAAACCCAAAACAAAACAAAATACAAAAACAAATAAAAAATAATTTCAAAATAATTTTATTTTAAAAGATAACAAGAATTGAAGATATAACAAGGCCCCTTTAAGATTCTAATTTGTAAAACAAAAATCAAAGCCAAACAAATCAAAACAATAAAAACAAAAAAGAAAATATTTTTTAAAGATAACAAGAATTGAGGACATCAAAAGGCCCCTTTAAGAAGATTCTAGTTTGTTTGTAAAAAAACAAAAAAAAAAAAAAACCACAAAATTAAACAAATAAATAAATAAATACAATATTCTTCAAAGATTACAAAAATTGAGGACATCACAAGGACCCTTTATGAAGATTCTCAATTTTATCTGGCTGAGCATGGGTACAGATGCTTGTTCAGATGAGCACTACTGAAGAGGGCTGGGCGATATGGCTACAAAAATATATATATCTTTATTTTTCAGACTATTTATGATATTCTATATATATTTAAATAATTATGTATTAGCTCTGAAATGGTTCAAAAATGTTTTTTTTTTGTTTTTTTTTGTTTTTTAATCAGATGAACCATCACTTCTTCCAGCCATTGCAGCCAATTAGATTCAATATTTTAAAGGCATTAACTAAAAATCTATTTAGAAATAAAAATGCACGTTTCCCTAAGTTTTTCCTTGAACGCATGAATACAATTTCATTTAAATTTCTCATTTTAATTTATATGCACTTTTCAGTTTACATTTATATTCCATTTACAATGCTGCATAGTGGCTTAATAAAAAGCATTATTTACCTTCATACACTTATACATTGTCAGCAAAATCATTGCAATTATATTGTGAAAATTAGATAGATCATCCAGACCTACTACTGTGTGAGTTCACATGCGACATCTCAAATAATGCCAGCGGCATTGACTAAAAATCAATGACAGCAAGAAACAATTTTCAAACCAAAAGCAATTTTCTTTTTCACATCCCTGAAATAATGTGCATACACAGAGTACAATGCAGCATCTGCATCATAGCAGCCATCAAATCAACAATAAAAAAGAACTGCCATGTTCCTGGGACAGATCTTGGCAAGATTCACCACCAGCAAACACGGTCACTGGATTCAGGAAGCGCCCTGGCATGCAGCATTCACTTCAACCATGTCTCTCTGTCTCTCTCTCTCTTTCTTGCTCACATAAAAGCTAAATGTGAAGAAAACTAAGGAACTGAGCAATTATATTCCTTAGTAAGAATGCTTCTATTGAGAGTTTGAGTGGCTTTACGACCTTGAGTGTGCACAGGACCCAAATGGGTTGTGGCTTAAATGAGCAATGAAATTCAGCACGTGTAAGTAGGGCATCATCACATTAAATGGAATTTTAAATGTCATCATCACATTAAATGGCATTTTATAGCACTTTTTTAAAGCGTGCAATTAGAATAACCAGAAAATACATTTATAATTTGCTTGTTCAAGTTTTCCTGGAAGTCTGGAAACCAGAAATCTGTCGTCACATCAACAGAAACAAGTGATGGGCATTATGAAAGTAAATAGTGTCTGTCAACTGATAGAGATTTTTCTATACCGTTTATATCATTGTAGATACATTTGCATGGCTAACAGGGATTAGAATTGCTTTCAATTATTTACACATGACAACGATGAAGAAACATGGATGAATGCAAAAAGGCGTATGCTTAAATGTTTGAAATGAGTTTTGTAGACAAAAAATATAATTGTGCCACCATATTAATTTATTTCATTATAAAATTACAATTTAATTAAAAAAATAAAAGAATTGTTTTTGAAATTGATGACTTGGACCAAATAATAAAGAAAAGCAGCCACTAAGTGCCCAACATAGATGGGAACTCCTTCAGTACTGTTTAAAAAGCATCCCAGGGTGATACCTCAAGAAGTTGGTTCTGCAAATTCTAGGCAAAGGGTGACTACTCTGAAGATGCTAAAATATAACACAGTTTTGATTTATTTTTGATTTTTTTAGTCACAACATAATTCCCATAGCTCCATTTACATTATTCCATAGTTGTGATGAATTTACAATTATTCTAAAATGCAAAAAAAAAAAAAACATTATATATATATATATATATATATATATATATATATATAAGAATTCATTAAAAAGGGCATTTTTTTTTTACCCTCACATTTTGAATTTTGGGGGCATTTTTGCCCCTAGCACCCCTAAATTTGGCGTAATGCTGCATTAATTTATGCAGCTGATAATAATGGGACAATTTGCAGATTTCTATATATATATATATATATATATATATATATAATTCAGTTTATGTATGGACACAAAGGCTTAGAATACGTCTCTTTCATTCATATTTTTTTAATCATTTTATTTTTTACTGTTTTGAGTCTTTTGTTTAGCTCGAGTTTACCAATGTGACATGCAGTATCATTCAATTGTTATGAATAATTTTATCTTTTGTTTTGCACCCATCAAGTTTCTATGGAGCCCTTTATAGGACAGGGAGATAATTTATTTTCTAAAATAGTTTTTAGTTTCTTTGCAATTATTTGGAGTTCCCTCAGTAAGGAGCTTTATTAATCCCTTACAAAACCATGGTTTTACTACAGTAACAATAGTGCAACTATGGTAGTTGTAGTAAAACCATAACCACAAATTCTACCATGGTTTTAGTACAGTAAACATATTTTAACCATGATATTTGTAGAAAAACCATAGCTACCATGTTTTTATTTTGGCAGAATGGTTATATTGCCATTTTTGTATTTTATTTAGTATTTTTATTTTAATTTTTTTATTACTATGGTTTTACTACAATGTAGTAAAACCATGGTTAATTTTATAAATGAATAGATAAAGCTATTGCGAGGGAACGCAAAACCTTTTCAGAAAATAAATTCCCTCCCTGTCCTCTAAGGGGTTCCCATAAGTTTCAAATAAAAGAGAAAATAATAAAAAGATTAATAACCTTTCATTAGTAAACCTTTTAATTCACTGGACTATCCAAAAGCAGGCATAACAACTGTTATTTAATTTATCAACCATTTTTTGTTGAATTTCCAGCAAATTATATATACTGTGTATATATATATATATATATATATATATATAATTTGCTGGGCAGAATGAGTCACAACACATTTCTGTATCTTGCTGGCTCTTATGTCAGGCTCAAACTAGGCCAAGGTGAACAAACCAGAGTAGTCTGCAATAAATAGCCTCCAAAACCATACTGCGTCCGGGATGGCTAGCGTGGGACCTCTCCATGAGTGCAGGGACATAATGAATAGGACAAAAATGGAGGATAAACACTGACCACATTCATGCTTGAAGTGTCAGCTTCGCTCACTGTACGTCACGATGTCCCAAATGCCACGAGTTCAAGGATGGCCCTTTGACCCCACAATAGACCAAACAAAAGTGCTCAGCGGAAGCCCTGAGGCCACACAAAGGCAAGTGTCAAAGGCTATTTGATATCATGGAATAAAGACCTCGCTTTCATCCAGACCAAATCACTTCATAAAATGATATTTGTGATGCAAAACCTGTTTCACAAAGACGACGTTGATGCCCAGTCCCTAAAACTGACCGTTATGCTCCTTGGCAGCCTGCACTCAGTAGGACGGGAAACAGTTAACAAGTGAACAACTTCCTCTACATTTGCTTTGCATAAATAAGCGATAGGAGTGCTGTTTATCGGTGCCTTTGCCGACAAGAGACAGGCGAAACATATTTGCATTCGATGCCCAGTCCAAACAAAACCCAGTGGCCAAACACAAACAACTATTAACAGTAATTAACATGCAAGTGAACGCCACAGCACACCGCACTAGCAAACCAAACAGAACTCTAATTGAATAAATAAATACCACTTTGAATGTCTCCCAAAAAAAACCAAGACAGACCAAAGTTTTACACTCTTGCAAATGCTCCCATTATAATCAATGAAGCTGTTCTTTTTTAGCTGTTTCTCCAGAACTCATTTTCTCATACACTCCAAAGAGACGTAAAACATTAAACATGAATCTGTGGATCCGACTGCTCATAACCCGCTCATTAGGATCGGATGTCATTACTAATAGGTCTGTAGACTAATTTAAACACCTCCGATCCAGCACTGCATTCATACACACAACAGAGTTGTCTGTGATTGGTTAAAATGCTCAAATCTATGCATACTATGCTGTAATCTATGCATTTCATGATAAGATAAAGAAATGTTCTGGTTTTAATACAAGTTAAGCTCAAGCAAAAGCATTTGTGGCATAGTTATTAAAATGGAAGTGAATGGGGCCAATCCAAAACATTAAAATACACTCCATTTCAAAAGTTTTCTCACAAAACATAAACATTATACAAGTTACCATGATTTTATTGCAATAAAATCAGGGATCTAATAGCGTTACGGTGTATACCAGATTGCAGGGTTTGCCGGCATTACGTCGCCATGACAACAGAGTATAATATTGGATACAACTTTACACAGATAAGGTTAGTAAACAATTTTATCAGACTAAAATCATGCTAACATGTGTAATGTTTATGTTTTGTGGCTATATTTTTTGATTTTAGCGTTCTGAAGCTTTCAAGTGACCGAGCAGTTGAATTAGCCACGCCCCCTCATTCCAAAACCCCACCCTCCAAAGATAACTTTGAGACCAAAACCGAGCAAAAGAGCAGCATTGTTTGTTCCTTTGGCTGTCAAAATCAACAGTGGCACAATAGCGCCCTCAGCTGACAAACATTATGAATCATAGCCTGAATGATCCGCTTCAAATACATCACTATGAGAACGAGCAAAATGATTGACAGGTGACAAGCGTCAATGTCTGCGGTCCGCAGGCACATTTTTGTTTGCTGTTTACAAAGTCAACAGCTGTCACAGAGACCGGTGAGATATCTCAGGACACTTATTTTATTTATATCTTTAAGGGAGTAGGAACATTTTTTGCAAACTTTTCCATGAAAAAAATTGCTTACAGCAGCTTTAATGTTCATGGAGTGGCCCCATTCACTTCCATTTTAAGTGCTTTACTGCAAATGATATTTGCTGCTTCTTTTTTTCTGTTTTTAAGTAATCAAGGGACAAGTCTAAATTATCTTTTCGCAGTAATCAACATTATGCCACACATGCTGTCGATTGAGTTTAGCTTGTATTGAACCCCAAAACGGCATTTATCTTTCTTTTCCCTTTCTATGAAATCCATGAATCAACCAGCCCTGCACCCAAATCCAAAAAGCCACCCTGGATCAAGCCAAGCACTCTAAAATCCACCCAGTCGGCACCCCTGCTTCAGCGTGGAGGGTGTGCGGAGGTAGTATCAGCCTTCCCTGGGAGTTAACTCCAGATGCAGTTTGTTTACTAGGGTAATTATTTCAGGCAGGGAGGATTAGGTGACATTTGCGTTTGGAGTTTGTAAACCGGCGGCCGGGGCTAATCCCAGTATTTGCTTTGCTCTCTGAGGATAGTCGCTTGGCCCACACTTAGGGAGACTATTTGGACATTAATAACAGCCAGGGCACGGCGTGCTACAGTTAGGGAACACTTTGGGGATGTTTATTTGTGCAATGTATTTCTACCCAATTAGAATGATGCAATATAAGTGTATCCCTGCAACATTCATTCTGCAAAAGGGGATTTGCTGACACGCAGAGTCAACATGCACACGAAAGTGCACCCACGCAATCTACTGCATGGACTGATGGAGATTGATTCACCAAGGCCATGAATGCAGGGGCCAACCGTTACACCATGTACCTTGTGCAGAGTGATGCATCCTGGGACAGCAAGCACTCTGCACTGCTATCCATCAGCAATGCATCACATTTAAATCAGTCGCAGGAAATGAGTGCAGGTGCAGTCCAAGAGAGGGCATGTCCTAACGCACCTAATGCGCTAATATTGTCCTGTCTTAAACAATAGCATCCAGATCGACAATGCTTACTAAAACCAGACAGAAATTGTGGGCAGGTCCACATGAAATCAGCACGCACAGACTTCCGCAACAAGCTCTGCATTTTACCACTGAATTTAGCAGAACTGAAAGAGCTGTCATTCATAAAGTTCTTCACATCCCCCGACTCCAGCATGTTATTTTAAATATTTTGGCTAATTTGGGGGCCTGGGTAGCTCAGCGAGTATTGACACTGACTACCACCCCTGGAGTCACGAGTTCGAATTCAGGGCGTGCTGAGTGAGTCCAGCCAGGTCTCCTAAGCAACCAAATTGGCCCGGTTGCTAGGGAGGGTAGAGTCACATGAGGTAACCTCCTCATGGTCGCTATAATGTGGTTCGCTCTCGGTGGGGCATGTGGTGAGTTGTGCGTGGAGGCTGCCGAGAATAGCGTGAAGCCTCCACATGCGCTATGTCTTCGCGGTAACACGCTCAACAAGTCACGTGATAAGATGCACGGGTTGATGGTCTCATTCGCGGAGGCAACTGGGATTCGTCCTCCACCACCCGGATTGAAGCGAGTCACTATGCCACCACGAGGACTTAGAGCGCATTGGGAATTGGGCATTCCAAATTGGGGAGAAAATAATAAATAAATAAATAAATGATATATATATATATATATATATATATATATATATATATATATATATATATATATATATATATTGGCTAATTTGATCCTGCTCTCAGATCTTTAGTGACCCCGGGACCTCATTCCACCCCCTGAACCTCATCTATGTACCGCTGTTTTATTTATTTATTTATTTTTTTTTATTTTAAATACACCTCTTTAGTGATCCTCAACCTTTCTCTTCTGAATAGTGAAAAAAAGAAGAAGATTTTTTTAAACTTTTTCATTTATTTTTTTATCAGGATTCCCATATATTTTGATCAATAAATTTGAAAGACTTTTCCAGATTTTGTGATTACTGGACAAGGATTTAAATGCAAGTAATTATTAAATTACTAATATTTAAAATATATATTGTATATTTAAAAAAAAAAAAAAAGTACAAACAGAAACTTCTAGCTGCTTTAATACTGTAAAAGTATATTCACTATTTCAATTGAAATTTCAATTACTTTCAATGACATTTTAGTATTTTATTAATTTCCATGACTTTCTGAGGCTTGGAAAAGTCATCACCATTGTAAAATTTCCTTCAAGGTTTTCCATGACTGTTGGAGCAGGGATATTTTACACTTTAAAGAAATATTCCGGGTTCAATACAAGTTAAGCTCGATCAAAAGCAGTTGTGGCATAATGTGGATTACCACAAATTGTCAAAATTTTGACTTGCCCCTCCTTTTCTTACAATAAAAAAATAAATAAAAAAATCTGGGTTACAGTGAGGCACACACAATGGAAGTAAATGGGGCCAATCTGTAAAAATAATAAAAAAAATAAAATAAATAAAATAAGTTTCAAATGAAAAGCCACAAGACATAAACAACATGCGTTTTAACGTGATTTTAGTGTGATAACATCGCAAACTTTTCTGTGTAAAGTTATAGCCAACTTTACAACTTTGTTGCCATGATGATGGAATGTCAACAAACCCTAAAAAGACTGTAAAAATAACGATTTAAACAACATTACAGTTCAAATAATACATGAGTTTTAACAGAAGACTTATTTTGTGCTTTTAAAAAATTATAAGCTTCACATTTCTGCCTTTAAACCCTCCAAAAATAGGCCACATTCACTTTCAATGTAAGTGCATCAGTGTAACCTTGGCTTTTATTTTATTAATTTTTTTAAAGAAAATGACGGACACATTTAAAAAAAAAAAAATTGGGTAATGAACGTTATGCCACAGACGCTGTCGATTCAGCTTAACTTGTATTGGACCCGGAATAATCCTTTAAAACGCAAGACACTGAATGAAACTTTAAAACAACTAAAACTTCATAAAAAAATCAAACTATAAATAAAAAGCTTATCTTTTCCTTTATATTTCCCACAAACTGCACACACAGGCCTTTCCAGAAAAGTACAGTGCCGCTCCGGGCCCTTGGCCAAACGCTTCTCTCTACAGGCCAGCGTCCACAGCTGACCCATTGGCCCATGTTGGTATACCGATGATAATGAGATGTTGAGGAAGCATCGGAGCTGCGTGCTGTTTGCGTCAGCAAAGCCCCGGTTTTCCGCAGGCCATGCTCGGACAAATAGAGGAGCATTTGTTCTGTACCATAGATACGGGCCACACTGACGATCACAGATCAGTGTCTACAGCAGAGTGGAAAATCTGGAATGACTAACTTCAGAGTGAGAAGAGGAGAGGAGGTCATTGCAGTAACGCCTTGAGTAGTCAAGTCATGTAACCAGGATGTGTGAGAGACGATCTTACACACATTTTGCATAAAAATCGATGAGTAACGATTTTGCTTGGATATTATGAATCAGGTGTTCAAATGAAAGATACCTTCGATTAATTAGGCACATGCCAGCTGTCTTATTTGGATTTCAATTAACTGGAACATTGCTTTAATTGGGTTATGACAATCGGGTTAACGTGTTTACATAATCGTAATCGCATTATTCCGTGTCAAATTAACCAAATTTGAGACTCTTTACAGAAACTTCCCTTTTTGTTTTTGTTTTTTTTGGTTAATGCTTTTTCTGAAGAAAGATAAACATAATTGATGATTAAAGCCAAAACATGAATTTAGTAATTCATTATTTTGTTGAAGGGGGTCAAAATGTACACCTACGATTTCAGAGCAAAAATACAGGTAAAATAAAAACCTATGAAATGTGGCAGCATAAACTATTATTTTAAAACAAAGATAGGCAGGTTGACTTCAGCACCCATTTTTGTATCATATCCCAATAATATGTGTCAGTGTTACCAATAGAAACCAGTGCTTGCAGCGGGGGGATATTTTGCCATAAAATATGATTATTTATTACTGTACACTAAACTGTCAAACACACGCTCAAAACATCAAACAGGTTGGAAAGTTCTTGAGTAGAATATGAGAAATATTGTGTCACTCTCATACCAAATATACAGTATATCGAGTAAAAGTGCGTTTTCGCTTGTAACGTAACATAAACAGAATATAAAGATGTTCTCAATTATAACAATGCTCCCGAGCCCAAACACGATGTGATACGATTCAACAATTTTATTATAATTTTGGAGAAAATGTGATGCTACAGCAGATATCTTTTTTTTATCATGCTGGGGGATCGTCTCCGGTTACAAAGCAGACCAATCACTGCGTCGACGCAAAGCTTAGTTAGATTATTCGAGAGGTGCACTTCAGGCTACAGCATAGGCTACGCCGTAACTTGATGCAGAAGTATAAATTGGCCTTTATGTGTGCTGTGCTCGGAACAGAGCACTTAAACTGCAGCCCTTTGCGGTTTAATAATGGTTTTTGCATTGTTTCATGGCACATGCTCTTTTTATCTCATCATATTCAATTCAGACTGCAAGTTCACAACTTGGGTATCGTTCTTTT